>NW_004457313.1:1119756-1123136 GCF_000313135.1 Acanthamoeba castellanii str. Neff | reverse complement strand
GATGTCGCGGTTGTTCATCAGTTGCATTTCTGATAGCGCGACGGAGAGGGACCTGTACGGCCTGTTCGCCGGCTTCGGTCGCTTGCCAGCTTCGACCTCAAGAAGGGCTTTGGGTTCGTTCACTACGCACACACGGCGGACGCCGATAAGGCGCGCAAGGCACTCGACAAATTTCCATTCTTTGGTCGTGCATTGAAAGTCGAGCGAGGCCGTAATCAGGACGCATCGCCACCCCGCGGGGTATGTCCCAATCTTTTTCCTTCCATCCACAGCTTTCTGGCGGTGCCTCACACTTCCATCTTTCCTCAATCTCTCCTTAAACAAATTCAAAGGGAGATGAGAACGGCCACAGCATCTTATGCTATCGTTGTAAGCGTGAGGGCCATCGCGCCAGAGACTGCCTCGTCCTCAAGCAAGAGGCGCGGTTCGTGCTCCACCTCTCCACCCCTCCAGCAACCCGCCCGCAACAGCTCACTCTTCCGCTTCACGCAGGCACAGGCGGCGCACCCGCTCGCGTTCGCGCTCTCGCGAACGGGGCGCCGACCGGGCCAGGCCAAGGGACCGCCGCAGCCCGTCGCCGGCCCGACACCGACGAAGCCCCGAGCCCCGACGTGCCCCCAAGGACGACCGCCACGAGGAGCGGGAGGAGGGCGAGATGATCGAAGCCACCAGCTCCGACGCTCGCCCGCAGCCCGCCGACTCGCCCGAGCCCGCTCGTGACCGGACGACCACCGCGACGACGGTCGACCCGTTGGCGCACGTCGACGACGACGACGAGGACGGCGAGCGCGACTTCCGGCGGGCGTTCGAGGACACCGACGGCAGCGATGCCGAGCAGCGCGAGAAGGAGGACCGGCACTGGCGAAGAGCGTCGGACAACAACAACAACGACAGCAGCCGCGCGAAGAAGGCGATGAAGGAGGAGAGCGACGCTCGCCGCCGGCCGGCCGACAGGCGGTCGCGCGAACGCGAGAGGCCTCAGCGCGACGGCAGCGGCCGAGAGCTGGCGACGAGGGGGGATCGGGACACCAGAGCGGCGGAACCGGCGAGGCCGAGGGAGCGAGAGAGAGTGCGAGAGCGCGAGGCGGAGGAGAGGGAGCGCGAACGGCGACGACGCGAGGTGGAGCGTGAGAGGGAGCGCGAACGCGAGAGGGCCAGGGAGAGGGACCGCCGGCAGCGTGAGCTGGAGGAGCTGCGCAGGCGCGAGGGCAGCGCGAATGGCGCAACGCGGCGAGTCGCCGCCCCCGACAGGCCTCCCCTCCCGAGCAGCCGCACGGCCGAGCGCGAACGGGAGCGCGAGCGGGAGAGAGGGCTCAAGCGCAAGGAGCGGTCGCCGTCGCCACCGGTGCGCGGCAGCAGCCGGCACACCAGGGAAGAGGAGCAGCAGCAGCAGAAGCACCGCCGCATGGGCAGCAGCAGCAGCAGCAGCAACAGTGACAACGGGCAGCAGAAGCAGCAGCAGCCCAGCGAAGGGCCGATCAGCCCCGTGGAGGAGCTGTTGGCCGTGCCCTCGTCGCCCGTGCCCCACTCCCCCGTGCGCGACGCCGCCGACGAGCCCCGTGGTACGCGGAGGGACAGGGAGCGCGACCGCGACCGCGACGACAGGCGGTCCCGCCCGTGATCGCACCAACCTTGCCGCCGAGCCACTCCCACCCCCGCTTCCCGCCCGGGGAAGACACTCTTCCCCCTCTTCTCTCCTACTCTCCGCCATTGGCCGCGTTCGACGCCGGCTCCCATGCCAACCTACCAACCAACCATCGGCCAACGCGTGGTGCTGCCAGTCGACCGGCTCGCGTGACGTCTGCCCCGCTCCAGGCGGGTCGGTGTGGTCTGTGTCTTCTCTCTCCGCGCGCGCGCGGGACTGGCCGTTGCGTCCCCCTCGCGCGTCGGCATCGCGGTGCGTCGAGCAAGAAGAATAAACAGAAGCAAGCCCGTCATCAGCCTCGCTCGTCGCCGTCAACGTCAAGACCCCCCGGCCTGGTGGACGTCGGTACGGACGTCTCGATCGAGTCCCCATCGGCAGGCCCGCCGGGAGACTTCTTCTCGTCGTTTGCGCGCGGCCTCCAGACGGCGTCGAGGCCTTCGGCCCCGTGCCCGCCGGTCGTCTTGGAGGACTCCACGCCTGGAACGGGCCTTGCGCGACCTGCCGGGTGCACCCTGCGGGAATCGTGTCCGTCGAGGGAGAAGAACAAACCGTCATGTCGGGAGCGGAGAGCGCGCGTGGTCGTGTGGCGGGGCCGCTGCGTCGAGACCTCGGGCGAGACACATGCAAATTTGATGGCCATGCCAGCACTGTCGCACACCGCCAGCCAAGCTTGTGGGCCGGCGGATCAACTTTGCCAGCGAGCGCACGGTGCCGCACCTGTGGATGAGGGCGTTGTAGCCCGCGCCATCATCAGAGCGCACACGGGGAGCAGGCCCTCACCCCTCACCCCCCCTCCTCTCCCCACTAACAAGACTCACTCCGGCTGACCGTCTGCTTGTGAGGAGGCGAAAAGGGGTGAATGGGGCGCGCAGGGATCGAACCCGCACCTCAGGCTTAGAAGGCCTACATGCTCCCACTACACCAGCGCCCCATCACAGCCTACAAAACAACATAAAACACAACATAAAACACAAAATAATATAAAATATAAAAATAAATGGTCTGTAGAAGAATCAATTTACATCATCCAAAGATCATCTCACCACACCACCGGAGAGCGCAGGGTGGTGCATCAGCAGGGCTTGGTCCATGATATGGTTTTTGTGGGCTGCGCGGTTATCTCTCTCTACCAGAAGGGGCACCAGCCGGTCCAGCATTGGCAGAGGTTTTCGTGGGAGGTGGCCTGGTCAATGAGCCGCTGCACCTGCTGGGGCACGTCCAGGCTCTGCTCCTTGCTGAAGTCCTTGCCCCTCAGCTTGGCCGACACGCGGTCGATGACCTTCAGCGCCCTATTAATGCGCCCCCCCCCCGTGCGTGAGTCGTTGCACACACGCACGACCGCACACACGCGTACCTTTCGTTCAGTCCGTTCTCGGTGCCGGAGGCCAGCTCGGCGTTGGCCACGGCGCGCGACAGGATGCTCTTGGAGCGGTAGGTGCCGGTGTGCGGCGACCCGCCAGAGGGAGGCGAGAAGATCTCGGGCGTCTCCCCGCGCGACGGCGATTCCAGCAGATCGCCATCTGCGTGTGTGCGTGCGTGTGCGCACACGCCCACATCACACCATTCAGAGTTAAACTATGCGCGTGCGCACGCGTGTGCGTGTGTGCGGTTAGGCGTGTGCGGCGGCTGCTGTAGCGAGTACCGTCCTGCTCGCTGGAGCTCCGCTGGCGCATCTTGGGCTCGGGGCGTCGTGGGTGGGGTCGGAGGGCGACTTGGGCTGGAGCAGACGCCAGTT
>NW_004457313.1:985455-1119587 GCF_000313135.1 Acanthamoeba castellanii str. Neff | reverse complement strand
ATACTTCTCTCTATGCATCGCCACCACACACACAACACACGACCGTTACCACACACACGACACACACACGACACACACGACACACACGACAGGGTACCTCGAAGCAGTCGCCAAAGTCGATGTGGGTGATTTTGCCGGTGTGGCGGTCGAGCATGAGGTTGGACGGGTGGCGGTCGCCCAGGCCCAGGATGTAGCCCACCATGGACATCACCGCCAACGAGCGCGTGTAGTTGGTGCGCCGGTCGAGCCACACCTCCGAGTTGGGGCTCTTCAGCCACAGCACCTTGTCCAGGTCCGACCCCTGCGTGTTCTCCAGCGCATGCTCGAACACCTCCACCTACATACACTCTCCCATTTGTACTCGTGTGTGCGGTCGTGTGTGTGTCGTGTGTGTCGTGTGTGTCGTGTGCGGTCGTGTGCGATCGTGTGCGGTCGTGTGGTGAACCTTTTGGATGAGGGAGAGGGCGTCGCAGGTGGAGGCGTTGGCCATCTGGACCATGAGCTTGAGCTCGAGGTTGATGAGGATCTTGCGCGACTCGCGGTAGTCCTTGATGAGGGCGTGCAGGGTGTCGTGGTTGGGCACCCACCCGATGAGGCCGCTGTTGGGCGACAGCGGGATGATGGCGTAGCGCTGGATGCTCAGGTGCCGGTTCGCGGTCTCGCGGTCGTTGGCCAGCAGCGTGTTGATCAGCCCGAACAGCTGCATCACGCGCTCGTCCTGTCGCAGATCCTCGTGCCCTGCTCCCGTGTCAGCAAACGGCACACATCGCACACGCACGACCGCACACGCACTCGCGAGACCGCACACGCGAGACCGCACACGCACGACCGCACACGTACCTTTGAGGAGGAAGGTGTATTCTTTGCCGTCGGAACCGAACATGGAGAGCTTGCGCGGGCGCTGCTTGGACATGATGACCGAAAGCGAGGGCGCGAAGGACGCGATCTTGACCACCTCGTCCGTGTGCGCCTCGTAGGTGCCCGGCACCGCCAGCTCCAGATCGTGCGCCTCCAGCAGATTGGGCGACACATATCTGCACCGTCCAATCGGAGTTAAAAAAGGATCTGTGTGTCGTGTCGTGTCGTGTCGTGTGCGGTGGTGCGTGTGCGTGTCGTGCGGTGTGTGCGTACTGGAGCTCGAAGGTGGTCATTTGGAGGAGCTGCTTGTCGAGGCGGCGGAAGACGTGGTAGTAGAGCTCCCACGCCTGGTTGAGGTCGGACACCTTGTTGGAGCGCGAGTACTTCTTGCACCACTCGAGCGCCTCCTGCAGGTCGCGCCCGTAGGCCTGCTGGAACGACACCTCGCGCAGCGTCTCCGGTCCCTTCACCCACGCACGCACCACCACACCACCATCAGACCGCCTGCCGTGTGCGTGTGTCGTGTGTGTGTGTGTCGTGTGTCGTGTGTGTGTGCGTGTGTGTGTGGCACGCACCTTGTCGAGCATTTCGTGGAGGGGCTGGAGCTTCTTGAACATGCCCTCGACGTCGCGGTTGCTAAAGTAGAGGCGCGAGGCCTCGTTCAGGCCCTCGTGCCACATCTCGTGCCACAGGATCGCCACCCGGATCAGCTCCTTCGACACCAGCAGCGCCGCCTCGACCAGCGAGTTGTAGTGCTTCCTCATCTTGTCCAGGATACTAACGCACCACACCGCACACGCCGCACACGCGCACCGCACACACCGCACGTACCGAGAGAGTGAGACACGCCGCACCGCACACGCAGCACGCGCGCGACACGCACCTGTTGGCGGCGGAGACGCGGGCGGAGGCCTGGGACTTGGAGGCGACGGAGAGCGGGTAGACGAGGGCCTGGGGGTGCTCGCGGCCCACGTTGGTGAGCAGGTCGTGGACCATGCAGGCCACGCTGGGCACCGGCGAGTGGATGCGGGCGATGAGCTGCGGCACGACCTGGAGCCACGTGTCGATCGAGACCGTGTTGAAGCCCTCGATCAGGGCCTCCTCCACCTTCTTCTTGTCGGCGTACTTGAACCACAGCGTCAGCAGCCTGTCCGTTGTGTGCGCACACGTTAGACACGACACACGCGCAACCGCACACGCGCACACGCCACACACACGCCACACGACACACGCGCGCACGTGCGTACCTTAGGGTGTCCTGGAGGCTCTTGCCCTGCGGGGCGAGGGCGATGGAGCGGAAGAAGCCGGCGACGGCGGGCACGAGGTGCGGGGTGATCTTGTCGGGCTGGGCCAGCTTCTGGTAGTGGGTGATGACCTCGAAGTTGGACAGGGCCCACGAGTGCCAGGCCTTGTACCAGTGGTCGTCGTACTCGGTGGCGGCCTTGAACGACGCGAGGATGTGCGGAATGGTGGACTCGGACAGGTTGTCGTGGAGCTCGCTCTCCCACTGGCCCAGGGTGAGGTGGCACCGGGCCAGCAGCTTGGCGTCGTCCTGCAGGTTCCGGGTGAAGACCCGCAGCCGCTCGAACGCGTCCTTCTTGTCCCCCGCGTCGTACATGTGCTTCAAATAGTGGAACGTCACCCTACAATGTAGCACGCAACGCGTTGGAATGTGAGGAATGAACCAGCAGAGCGGCACACGACACGACACGACACGACACACGCGCGCGGAGGAAAGAGAGTGGTGCGAACCCGGGGTAGGGGTGCGAGGCGAACTTGTCGAGGGAGGTGGGCGCGGGGTCGAAGCCCAGGAGGTTGACCAGGGTCTTGTACGACAGGCGCATGTGGCCGCTCTTGCGGCACAGGCTCGAAAACTTGAGCCAGTTGTCCATGTCCTCGATCGGCGGAATCACCATCGACCGCACAGCCAGCATGTCCTGTGTGTCGTGTGTCGTGTGTCGTGTGCCGTGTGCCGTGTGCCGTGTGCCGTGTGTCGTGTGTCGTGTGTCGTGTGTCGTGTGTCGTGTGTCGTGTGTCGTGTGTCGTGTGTCGTGTGTCGTGTTTGCAACACAGATCGGAGTTAAAACAGAGTCAAGAGAAACACGGGTCGGAGCTAAAACAAAAGTACCTGCCAAACTTCGACGTTGCGCTGGCAGCCCTTGAGCCGCTTGGTCCAGATGGTGCGGATCATGGCCTTCCGGTCCTCGGCGTCCACGGACTGCTTGTAGTTGATGACCTCCTCCATCTCGGACAGCTGCTGGACCTTGACCACCACCTTGTAGGCCCGGTTGTAGGACTCGCCCACCAGGGCGCGCAGTTCCGTGTCCAGCAGCTCGCGCGTCCTGTTGATGTACTTGTGCGCCTCCTCGTAGTTCTCCTTGTGCAGGTTGAGTATCGCCTTGAAGAACGTGCCATCGGGCTAATGATCGACATGACACGACACGACACGACACACGACGAACTTGATGAGTCTTCTTGAAGGCAATGATGATGAAGGCAATGATGATGAAGGCAATGATGATGAAGGTGATGATGATGATGATGATGATGATGATGAGAATGATGGTCGGTACGGTGTTGTCTGGCATGACGCCGATGTAGTCCTCAATGTTCTTCCACAGTCGCAGGTTCCAGGCGGCGCCCGCGGCGAGGGGCGCCATCCGCTGGCGGGTGGACTTGTCCGCCTTGGGCCAAATGCCTTCGGCGAGCTTGGTCAATTCCTGTGTTGCGCGCGTGCGGTGCAGATGTGAGAATCAATCAATCAATCAATCAATCTGTGCACAAGACACGCGACACGACTCACCTCCCACTCGGCAAGCGCGTGGTGGCAGCGCATGCGGCCCATCGTCAGCTCGATGTCATCCGGCCGCGCCTTTTGCTTGCGCTCGTACACCTAGACCACACACACACACCCGCACACACACAACCGCACACACACAACCGCACACGCACACGCACACCACACACACACACACACACACACACGATCAGAGACGACGTGTTGCGAGGGCCATTGGTGGGGGGAGGAGGAGGGAAGCGGCAGTGCGTACCTCCTTGGCCTGGTCCCAGCGCTGGAGCTTCTCGTACCAGGACTCCTTGAGCTCGATGTCGTAGTTCTGCTGGGCGTAGAGGAGGATGCCGACGGCCGCCTCGGGCAGGTCGAGCTGGTTGTTGATCGAGATGAGCGCCTCGCAGGTGGTGGCCGGCGAGGTCTGGAACTCGATCTCCTTGTAGTGCAGCGCCTTCGCAAACGCAGCGCACTTGTCGGCCAGCGCGCCCAACGTCTGTCATCATCGCACACACCATCGCACACGCCACCGCACACGATGAGACACACACGCACACACGATCAGAGGTGATGAGAGTGAGGCGGTGGTGTACCTTGATGTCGATGGGGAGGGGCTTGTCGTCGTGCTCCATGAACTCGGCGAGGTTGAGCAGCTTCTGCAGGATCTCGGGCGGAATGGAGGGCGCGTTGAGGGCCATCTCGAGGCTGTAGACGCACTGGTCCTGGTACTGCTCGTGCAGCTCGGTCCAGCACGAGACGAAGCCGGCGTTGAACAGCTCGCGCGCCAGCGACGGGTAGACCTGGGCCATCGACAGACACGACCGGAGCGCGGGCGACGGCGACTGCTGCAGCAGCTCCACCGAGAAGCGACGCATCCAGTCGTGCCAATCATCTTTTGTCGACCGGTTCGACGCTGCAGTAATTCGAAGAATGCTGACGTCAGCACCACGCGAGCCGTGTGTCGTATGTGTGTGTGTACCTTCCCAGGCCTTGCGGAGCTTGGGCTCGTTCATCTTGAGCTTGCTCCCGGTGCCCATGGCGAACATCTCGCTCGACGCGTTCGACTCGGCGTGCTTCCGCTGGGCCTCGATCGCCTCGGCGCCCTCCAGCACCAGCGGCTGATTCTTCAGCAGCCTACCCTCCCATCAACACCAAGTGAGTGCCACGTGTGCGTGTGCGTGTGTCGTCACGTGCGTGCGGTGGTACGTATGTGCGTGTGTGTCGTGTCGTTGGTCGTGTCGTGTCGTGCCATGCGTACCGAGAGACGAGAGTCTCGTAGGTGAGTGCTGGATGCGGTGCTTGACCAGCACCTTGTTGACCATGGGGATGAAGATGGCGTAGTCCGAGCCGAGCTGGTACACCAGGGTGCACAGCGTCTCCATGGTCCACGTGCTTGATCTCGAGGTCGTCGCCGTCGAGAATGCGGGCGAGCGGGTGAATGATGCGCGACGCGTAGTCGGAGAAGTTGAGCTTGTTGCCCAGCCGGCCGAGGGTCTGGGTGGCCAGGATCCGCACCTGCGAGTCGATGACGTCGGCCTGCTCGACCAGCTTGACGACGGCGGGATGATGAGGTGGAGGTAGTCGTCCAAGTTCGTGCCCAGCACCTCGAGCGCGTGCAGGATGTTCTGCGTCGCGTCGCGCTCCTTGGTGCGGTCCGTGTGCAGCACGTTGAGCATCTGCGGGATGAGCTCCGGCAGGTACACTGTGTCGAGACACGCACACGCACACGCACACGCACACGCACACGCACACGCACACGCACACGACACACACGACACAAAGCGAAAGGTTAGCCGATGATTGCACAGCGATGACGGTCAAGAGGTTTGGCTTACCCTTGAACTCGTCGTTGAGTGCCTGCGAGAGGACCTCGACGAGGGTGATGATTTGGTCGAGGAGCGAGGTCTCCCAGTACTCCTTGATCAGCGAAAAGATCTCGTCCAGATAGTCCTGTGCATAATTGGTGGGTCAGCCAACTACCATTCGTGTGTCGTTGGTCGTGTCGTGTGTCGTGTGCGTGTGCGTGTCGTACCCGGATGTGCTGCTTGACGATGGCAACGAGGAGGCCCAGCTGCTTGAAGAGGAATTTGAGGAATCCGGTCTCCTTGGTGCGCATGCACTGCAGGAAGGGCGGCATGATTTGCGGCAGGAACGGGATGCACTTGAGGCCCAGCGACTTGAAGATGAGCATCACCGCCTGGATCACCGTCGTGTGATGCTGGTGTAGTTTGAAAAAGCAAAATGTTAGTGTTAGTGTGTGTGTGTTGTGTGTGTGGTGTGTGTGTGGTCGTGCCTGGGACAGAGAGGGATCGCGCAGGATCTTCATGAGCGCGTTGACGGAGACGGTCAGGTAGTACTCCTCCGAGCCCATGCCCAGCAGCGAGTCGGTGGGGAGCTGGTTGGCCGGCCCGGTGCTGGTCTCCTCGCTCTTCTCCTTGCGGACCTCGATCTGGATGGTCTTGTGCTTGTAGGGGTCCAGCGCGCCCAGGATGCCCAGCACCTTGACCACCTCGCGGCGGATCGACGCCCCCTGCTCGGTCTTGATCTCGTTGATCAGAATCTCAAGCAGCTTCGGGTACTTGACGAATGGCTCGATCACATAGCCTGCAGGCCCAGGAGGTTGTGTTAGCGATGGTTTTTAACTCCGCTTGCCGTGGTTTTTAACTCCTATTAGCGGTGGTGGAGGGAAAAGAGGCTCGTACCGGAGCTCTCGGCGAGTTGGCCGAGCGTGCGGAGGGCGACTTCGCGCTTGACCACCGAGCTCTGGTCCTGGAGGGTGTCGATGATGAGGGGCAGCAGCTGAGGGATGTGCGGCGTCATGTCCTCGCCGCCCACGGTCGCTAGCTCGCCCAGCGTGGCCAACACACACGAGGCCACACGCGGATTGGTGTCCTGCACCGCCACTGTCAGCGCCACCACTCGGGAACAGCACACACTTACCACACGCACACGCACCACCGCACACGCACCTTGAGCTTGGGGAGCAGGGCGTTGAGGATCGGCTCGACGTAGGGCTTGATAAGCCGCTGCGAGGAGCGAATCAGATGCCCCAGCAGACGCGCGCTCTCCTCCTTGTTGCGGCTGTCACCGCTGAACTCTGCATTTGTGTGCGTACGTGTCAGCGCACGATGAAGGAGGGCAGAGTGTGCAAAGCTGAGCGTTGGCTGCGTACCGAGCTCGGTGAGGAGCTGGATGAGCGTCTTGCGGAGCGAAGGCATCACGTAGGCGGGATTGCGGATCGTGAGTCGGCCGATGGTGGTGATCGCCAACTCACGGATCTCGAACACCTCATCGTTCAGGGCGATGAAAAGCGAACGCAAGTTCTCGGCCTGCGCCAGGTGGTGATCGAATCGCGAGTCCAGGCACGACAGCACAGTCTTCCTGATCGACGAATCTGTGTGTGGAATGCCATGAATGTTTAACAATTATAATTATAATTATAAAATAAATCCGTCGTAGTTGGGTACCAGGGTCGGCAATGCCGACAATGAGCAGCTTTTCGAGCACTTCGCCGATGACGACGGCCAACTGGCCTCGGGTGGGCGCATGCGTGTTGGAGCGCACCAGTAGGCTGCTGCACGTGAGGGCCGCGGCCTTACGAATCGAACTGACCAGGGGGAGAGGAAAAGAAGTAAGTACGCGAGACCAGTGGTTGCGGCGCGAACAAGCAAAAGAAACGTGGGCGGCGTATGGTACGGGTCATCATCATCGAGGAAGCCCACCACCACCTCGCGCACGAATTCCGTGAGAAGCTTCTCCTGCAGGTTGAACGACCCGAGCGTCTTCAGGGCCAGCTGGATCGCGGCAGGCTTGTCCGCGTAGATCTGGACCACCGGCACAGTGATGTAAATTATTAGAAATATCACAAAAAAAAAGAGAATAATATAGCAATGTAGAATATGGTAATATAATACTAATATATATATATATCTCTTAGGATAAACGACTGAGGTACCGGCTGGGATCCGACGGTGATCGAGGGCTGCACGCTGATACTCTTCCGGAGCTTGGTGGTCCGGTTGCCGGGGTGGGTGAAGGGCCTGCCGGCCAGCACGATCGAGAGCTGGTCCATGAGCTTCTCCTGGATCATGGGCAGCATGGACGGGATATGGATCGCCAGCTCCGTAAGGGCATCCGTGAGCGTCGGGTTCAGCCCGCCCGAGAACATCAGATCTGCGCAGTAGAGAAAGAACGAACGAACAAAGAACGAAGAAGAACGAAGAAGAACGAAGAACGAAGGTCGAGATGAGATAGGCAGTCAGCTGACGTCAGCACGTGCGGGAGGGAGTATGATGGGCGCGAGGTGTACCGAGGATCTCGTGCATGTCCTTCTGCATGGCAACGCCGACGACCGGGCTGATCATGCTCACGCAGGTCAGCGACTGGAGACAGTAGCTCTTGTTCTTGACGTTGAGCGCACTCTTGAGGATGCCGATGAGCTGCTCCAGGTAGGGCTTGATGTTGGTGCCCACCGAGTGCGCGATCTCGCCCAACGCGATGAACGCGCTCGCTCGCTCCTCGTTCTTGCCGTCCTTCTTCAGCACCGCGAGCAGCGTTTGCATGCAGACGTTCAGGTAGTTGAGCACGAACTGTCGATTGTGGCCGAGAATTAGAGGAAATCACGAGGCTCGTGTCGTGTCGTGTGTCGTGTGTGTGTTGTGTGTGTGTGTGTGTGTGTGTGTGTGTGTGTGTGTGTGTGCGTGCGTGCGTGCGTGGAAGCTAAGGCCCTGGACTGTACCTCTTCGGAGGCAAAGGCCGCCAGGCGGGGTAGGAGCGAGATGACGGTGCGCTTGATGATCTTCTCCTTGTGGTCCTTGTGCTTGAGGATGGTGTCGCACACCTCCTTGAATCGCGAGTTCATGAACTCGCCCGTGTTTCGCAACAGTTCGCCTGCGAGGTGGTTCAGAAAAAGTATAGCACAGCGGTGAGCCAACCAGCAGCGCGCGAGGGACACAATGGGGCCTCAAAGGGGTACCCAGGGTGATGAGCGAGCCGTGGATCGTGGGCACTGTGTTCTGGCGCAGTCCCTTCTGCGCCTCCTCGTAGATCTTGTGGTACCACTGCAGCCTCAGCCGGTTCTCGCGCTCGGAAATGAGAGCCAGCGCAGCGTGCAGTGCGTCCACAGCGCCCTCTCGGATGGAGACGTTGTTGTCATGCAGAGCCGACCTGTGCGTGTGCGGTGGTGCGTGTGGTGGTGCGTGTGCGGTGTCAATGAAATGTACAAAGTCATCGGGGTGTAGGCGGCAGTACCACACGAGATCGAAGAACGATGCGACGTGGACATAGAACAGGGTGGGCGCGTTTTCTGCGAGCTCTTTGAGCACGAGCACGGCGGCGTAGCGTCGTGATTCGTGTCGGGCATCCTGCAGCCATTCGAGCGCGCGCTTGACCTCGAACTCGACCACGAACACCGCCGTCAGCGTACCGCTGGCTTGGGCCAAGCGACCCAGAGCTTTGGCAGCCATTGTCATGACGGTGGGATCGTTGGATTGGAGGCCGAGTCGGAGATAGTTGGCCAGGCGCGTCGTTTTCGCGTTCTCGTCGTGCTCGATGTCGATCAGTTTGTCTAGATGCGGTCACACGACACACACGTCAAGTTGTTGTTGTTGGTGATGATGACGATGGTGAGCGACGATGAGGCGAAGAGTGGCTGGTACGTACCGATGGCCATGATGCCTCCGATTTTCTCGTGCACGACCTGACTATTTACAAGCTCGAATATGTGTTTGTTGGTGAGGTCGTTCATGAAGCGCGTGAAGTGCTCGCTCGACATCTCGCGTGCTTGTGTGGCGACCTGCGTTACGTACCGGCGACAAGTAGAGCAGGTTGGAAAGGACAGACGGCTACACGACCAGGATTGATGGAAATGCAAGATGAACAGAATCTGGATGCAACGTACATGATTCTTGAGCTTCTTGGCCGCCTTGGCTCGGATCTCAGGGTTCCTTGATCGATGAAAGCAATCATTCATTAATTGGGGGGGGGGCAAAAAAGAAATGCAGATTCAAGGCCCAAACGAGGGAGTGGCAAAAGAGAGAAGCGGGTATGTACTTGTTCTTGAGCTCAGATAGCAGCTTGTTAAGCACTGCATCGCTCCAGGCGCCATCCCCATCTCCATTGCCACCCTTCTTCAATTTATCGGCCATCTCTGATTCCCAAGGGGTCGAACAGAGAGGTCCTCAAATCGATAGATAGCTCCTCTCTTCCAACACGTGTTTCCGTTGGATCGCCTCTTGTTCTTGCTCTTCGTAGATCGTCCAACTGAGCCGGCTCGAAGCGGGTTGAGATGGATGTTTGTTTGTGTGGGCGCGCGCTCCTCTGCGTAAATTAATTAGTTGTGACCACTTTTCCACTTCAGTTTCCCTATTTTATCCTCCTGCACGATGAACCGCTTCTCCTTGCTGAGGGGTCGCTGCCGGCCAGCCCAACCATCGGCCAGGCTCCTGTGCTCGCTTTGCCATCCGGCTTTGGGCAGGTGCGACGCATGGAATCACAGGAAGCCTCTGCCCTTGTGCACACAGCTGTTGTGGCGCTGCTTCTTCGCTTGGCTCTTCGGATTTGGGCCGGCGCAGCAGTTCCAGAAGCTGGGCTTTCTGTAGGACTTCTTGGCTGATCATACAATCAACAAGCGAGGCACGAAAAGCTGGGCAATAGGGCGCACGGTGAACTGCGCTGTGCACAGCACTAAGTCTCTTCCCGAGTGTGGACGCCAGCTTTAGAAAAAGTCTGTGGCTGTTTTCTTTTTCTTTTTCTTTTTCTTTTTCTTTTTGTGCATTTAATCCGGGTTATTGCCGGCCACCGCAAGAAGCAAAATTTCGAGCACAGAAGCAACCTCCCGTTGTGTATTCTGATCGCATCGCGTAGCACATCGGCTGCACCCAAGATTGATCCTGATTGTTGCTTTTGGTGCAATTATGCAATCCGATTTCGCCCCTCATACTGCGCACACGTCGTATCGTTCGATTGAGCAGGAGCCACCCCCGATGGGGCACCTTGACGATCTTGCGGATTGCGACGAGGGCTATTGGAGGAAGCGGCTGTTGGCCTTCATCCAATCTATGTTTGTACGTTGTTTGCCCTCTCTGCCCCTTGTCGAGATAGATCCTTCCTTGACATTTCTACTCGCAAATTCATTGTTCCATCACAGGTGCTTCTGTTGATCCTCGTCGGTCTCAACGTACGCATGCCCCTCTTTCCGTCCATCTGTTCTGCTTCTGCGTTGGCCTCGCAGGTGGGCTTACACGCAACGTGTTCTGCACATGTGGCGCGACGTTGCAGTTCTTCACGGGCCTCACCTCGGGCCACTTCTCGCTGGTGCCCTTCTTCCCGCTGATGTTCCTGTGGCTGGTCCTCTACGTCGGCCACATTGGCGCGCACAAGCGTCGCGCGTCGTTCTTGCACGCCTACTTCATTCTGAACGTGCTCATCATCTGCTTCGTCCTCGCCAGTACGTGCAAAGCCACTTCTCTCCATAATACCAACGTTCGTACTCGTGTGCCATCATCTAAGCGCTACTGCGTCGCATCGTCGTCGTTGTGTTGTATTGCGTTGCGTTACGCGGACGCAGCGTTCATCATGTTCCCGGCTGTCCTGGGCACCATCCTGTGCGCGCTCGATGGCGGCTACGGCGGCGGTTGCTCGTGGGGTGAGGCCAAGGCCATCGCCCACCTCACCTTCATCGGCTTCCTCTTCGCCTTCATCCCTTGCTTTCCCGCGGTATAGAGCCCCCTTCCACTACCGCTACCTTTACTACAGCGCTCCATCTCTCTTCTCACAACGTTCGTTCGTGCTGACCTCACGGTGTGCTGTCTACGCGCAGGCCATGGGCGCCATCTACGCGCTGCGGGCGAGAAACGAATTGCTGATGGCCGAGCTGCGCGCTTCGGTCGAGGCCGAGCTGGGCGTGAGGCTCGACGGCCGCAGCTCGTCGGCGGACCACCAGGAGCACCTGGGCCTCCTCCACGCCCGGCCCGTCGCGCCCTCCCCGCAGCAGCAGCGCTACTACTACTCGTGCGACTACCGCCCCGTGGTCTACATGCCCAACCCGCCCTCCTTCTCCTCGAACGGCGGTGGCTACTCTGGCTCGCAGCCGCAGCCGCAGCCGGTGCCCTACCAGCACGGCCAGCCGGTGCAGTTCCCGGCGCCCCCGCCCACGGGCTACTACTACTATCCGCCGCCGCCGCCGCGCAGCGCGGGCGCGCCCTCGCCTCCTGCCGCTCCCGCACAGCAGAGCGCCCCGGCCGGCACGCCTCCGTCGGTCCCGCAGACGTCTGACGGCAAGCAGTGAGCTCGCTCGCTCGCACTCTTCGTCATCATCTTCGTCTTCGTCTTCAACCTTGCTCCCGAGTCGACTATTTCAAGAGGAAGAAGCCAAGGGCCAGCTCTGTGTGTGCAGTGTAAATAATAATCGGTCCTCACTGGAGACCACACCTTCATCTTCATCATCATCTTCTTCTTCGAGGCTTGATCAGGCGGATGAAGGAGGTGCGGCTTCTTCTTCGGCCTCCTCCTCCTTGTTGTGCTGGAGCTTGGGGAGGAAGGTGGCGAGGCAGTCGAGGTAGTACCGCTTGAAGGCGGCCTGGTCCACCTCGAGTACCACCTTGGTCTTCTTGTGGTACTGCGGCTCCCTCTTGAAGTGACCCTTCCAATCTGTGCCCCCCCCCACGAACTTCACGTTAGTGCCGTGTGTGCGGTGGTGCGTGTGCGGTGATGCGTGTGCGGTGGTGCGTGTGCGGTGGTGCGTGTGTAGAGTTGTCGGTTATCAGGTGTGTACGTACCAGGGACGCACATGCCGGCGGTGCGTTCACCGACTGATTCGATGTCGACGTACACGTTGACGGCCTTGGTGAACACCGACGGATTGACCACCGCCATCACCGCCGACGAGTCGTGCATCTGCGTTTGCGTGTGTGCGGTGGCGCGTGTGCGTGTGCGTGTCGTGTCGTGTCGTGCGGTGGCGCGTGTGTGCGGTGATCCCCCAACAATCGGTCAATCAATCACCGCTCCACACCGTCGAAGACAATGGCGAAGGCGAAGACGAGGAGGTGGAAGGTAGGTACGGGGATGGTCTCGGGGTCGTTGCCCCAGCGCGAGAGTGTCCCCACGTAGTACTTGAGCGCGTTCTCACAAAAGTCGCCTGTGCGCGACCATCGCCACGCCGTAAGCGTCACCGATGCGTGTCGTGCGTGCGATGCGGTGCGAGCCGTGCGTGTCGTACCGATGACGCCCAGGGAGCAAAGGGCGGACCTGAACTCCTTGTTCATGTGCACCTGGTGCGTCACGTTCAAGGGCACCATCGTGAACTCGAACCCGGCGTTGAGCACCAGCTTGGCCCCCTTGGCGTCACTAGCGAAAGCCAAGGTCTCCCGAGTCAGCAGCCGCTCAGCTCAACTCAGTGTGTCGTGTGTGCCGTGTGCGGCGCGTGCGCTGTGTGCGCGCTGGTGCAGTACTTGTGGTAGTTGGCTTCGGCAACAGGAGACTTGTTGCCAGGCAGGTTCAGCACTCCGCCCATCGACACTGGACACGACAAAAAAACAGTGTGAGGCGCACGACACACACGGCACAACACACAACGCGACACACAACACGCGACACATGCAACGAACGCACGACACACACGGCTACCGCAGCACGACACACACGGCACACCACGGGTACCGATGCGCTTCACGTATTGGGGCAGCTCGGGACACTGGATCAGGGCCTGTGCGACGTTGGTGAGCGGGCCGAGGGTGATGAGCGTGATCTGCCCCGGGTTGGCCTTGCACGTCTCGATGATGAAGTCGACCGCCGTCTTGTCTCGCCTGGTCGCGCACACACTCAGTGAGCCATTGGTGCGTGTGCGTGTGCGTGTGCGTGTGCGTGTGCGTGTGCGTGTGCGTGTGCGTGTGCGTGTGCGTGTCGTGTGCGGTGGTCGGACCTGATGAGGTGCGTGTTGGGCGGAGTGGGGAGGTAGAGGTGTCCGATGCCGTCTTGTCCATGGACTTCAATGCCCGAATGCCCGTGGTAGTCCATGTCCTGCGCATGCGCAGCACACGCAACTGCATTGAGCACCGCACACGACCGCACACATCACCGCACACGCACATCACCGCACACACACACACACTGGGGAAGAGTACGACGGGGTTGGAGCAGCCCTTGTAGATGGGAATCTCAACGTCGCCGGCCATGTGGAGCACGCGGCACGCGTTGGTAGCCAACAGCTCGAGGTCGCTGTGGTTGCCAAACACGATCGTAATTCCTTCCTAAACATGTGACGCATTAATTTTAATGTTTGATTTTATAATATTATTAAATAGTCTATTTTATCTATTTTAAAAATATTAAAACGTACGATGCGGAGGCGGTGCGGGTTGGAGAGGGCGAGGAAGAGGGCCATGGTGTCATCAATGCCCGGATCGGTGTCGATGATCACCCGCTCGGGGGCAGCATCGTCCGCAGCGGTGAGCGTTGTAGGCTGCGTGGCCTCCTTCTCCGACAACGGCACCTCCGGCAACGACGAAGACGACATGCTGCACAACACCAACAAAGAAAGCTTTCTTCTTGGTTTGACAATAAAATAAATAATAAATAATATAATATAATTATTGGCACAATTATTATTTCGGGGCACCACACGTGCGCCACCAGCTTGTCTTCATCTTCATCTTCAACATTACAAGAACTCGATGAACTCGTAGGCCGGCTCGGGATCGAGATCGGGATCGGGTTTGATGAGGATGTGCGGGTGGTAAGCCACCTCGGCGGTGGTGGTGGTTTGCACCACCGGCGCCGCCTCCTGTAGGAAGGGCTCAGGCTTGGGCTGCGGCGACTGCTGCTGGGTCTGAAGCTCGAGCGGCTGAAGCTGAAGTGACTCGAGCTCGCGCACGCGCTGTCGCAGAGCCGCCAGCTCTTCGTTCTTCTGTCGCAGCTCTTCGTTCTTCTGTCGCAGCTCTTCGTTCTTTCGCCGCAGCTCGTCCTCGGCGGTGGCGCACCGCTCGCAGTGCGACGCCGCGCCGTAGGGCCGCTGCGCTGCCGGTGGCGCCTCTGTCTCCTCGTCCTCGTCACCCTCCTCTTCGTCATCATCGTCTTCGTCGTAATCTTCGTCCGCCCTCGGCCCGTTCCTCCTTGCGGTGTGCCTGGTGGTGGTCGTGGTGGTCGTAGTCGTTGTCTCCTCGTCCTCCTCTTCTTGGTCTTCCTCTGCGGGGTCCTTCTCTTTGCCCTTGTTTCGACCCACGACCGAGTCGTGGCCCAGCATCCGCTCCTCGAGCATGCGCTGCTTGTGCTTCTGTCGCTCCATCAGACGCCTCTCGCGCTCCGTCAGCTTGGCGCTGCTGCTGCTGCCGTCGGCCGCCAAGAATCGAAACTCGTTCGCCGAACCCTCGTTGTTGTTATCGTTGTAGTCCTCGTCATTGTCGCTGTCGTTGCCGCCCGTCGATTTGCCCGACCGCTTTGACGACGACGAAGTCTTTCGCCGCTTACTCGATTTTGCGGGTTTGGCCCTGCCTTTCCTCTTCCGTCGCAACGGGGCCTCGCCGCCCACCTCGACTTCCTCGGCCTCCTGTTCTTCCTCCTCTTCTTCGTCGTCGTCCAACTCCTCCATCTATGACGACGCACCACACTCACACTCAGATCAGGTTCCGTATGTACACTACCGCATAGAGCTACGCAGAGAGGGGGTAAGCGCACCTCAAAATCGAATCCGGGAATAGGCTTGTTCGAGAAAAGCAGCTGGCCGGCGATCTCTTTGTTGTCGGCCGAGACTCTGGGCCGCACATTAGGAGGGGAAGGGTGGTGAGGTTGGGTCCGTGCACGTTGCGCCAACAAAATGGGAAGGGGAGCACACCTCAGGGCGGCGGTGCACTTTTCGACGGGGAAGCCCGTCATCGTCGCCAGCTCTTTGGCTTTGACCGCGCGCAGCTGCAAATAAGTAGTCAGGACACATGGAAAGGCAGACGCGACACACACACACACACACACAACACAGCGCCAGACCTTGGTCAGGGTGTCCTTGTGCCTCTTCTCAATCTTGATGACCTGTTCCTCGAGCTTTTTCTCAACATCGCCGAGATCAGCGGCAGCATTCCGCTTGATGAGTTTTTCGATCTTGGGCAGCCGCTGAGGCACACTGCAGCTATATCCCGGTTCCATCTTACACTCCCACTAGAGGCATGCACGCACGCAACAAATCGTTAAGTCCTCCTCACATTGAGTCGTGTTGAGTGCGCAACAAAAGCGACGTACCAGCTCCGGGATCTCGCCTTTGTTGACGCTCCGCCACTTCATGCATTTGGTGCATTGGATACAAATTTTGCCCTGCACAGCGGACGGAGATGAGCGGGGCCATGAAATAAAGGCGGGTGAAGGGATGGGTGGGAGGTGTACCCTGCTCTTCGCCTTGCTCAGCTTATGCCAGAACTCTGTGAGCGTACCCTTGCTGGTCACGGTGGACCTGTTGTCAACCGGGAGGGTGGAGTGGGTGGTTAGCGAGGCAGTGAGAAGACAAGGCAATAAATGGATTAAATAAACAAACTATAAAATAATAATAATTGGGGCTGGTGGGTATACCAGTATTTGGCCAGTTGATCCTTGAGGTTGTTGACGAGCAGGCGATAGTTGTTGTCCATAATAAAGGACTGTTTGTTGTGCGTGGGCTGCAGCGCGTTCACGTTCAGCTGAATGTGATAAGCACAAAAAAAAAGTCGTGAGATGACACGCGTGCACAAGTCTGACATGGTAAACGAAGAGAGCACGTACGACGCCAATCACACCGACTCCTCGAGAGTCCGGCGACAGCTGATAACCCACATGCAGGAAGCACTTGATGAGCCGATCCCGGTGGTAGATCATCATGCCAAAATGCTCCTTATCGGAAAACTGCAGTGTGCGGTACGCGTGGAAATCACCGTTTGAGAAGGTTGGTGCTGACGGTGGGGAACCAGGCGTGGTGATGGGTTGAGGAAGGTACCTTGTTGAATCCGAGGGTGACAGTTACCGGTTCGGCCATGCCATCGGCGGCCTTGGATTTGTAGGTACACTCCCGGGGCTCGTAGAGGCAGTGCTCAAGTTTGCGCAGCTGAACTTTGTGCCCGCGGATCCAAATCTATCACCACGTAAAGAAACCCCTGAAGGTGAGTTCGAATGAATGGTCGTTGTGTCGGCGGAAAACAAAAGTACCTGCATGCGCGGGTTGAGGTAGAGAATGGAAGTATACTCGCGGAGCGAATAGTACAAAGGCGCCAGCGTGTGGCCTGCGGCAACTGTGACCTCGTCCCACATGCACTTAGCTAGCTGAATATCGTGCTTGAGCCCTAAGCCTGACTGCCGTGTAGTGTGCGTGAGTGGATTGGTTAGATTTAAGCAGGGGAACGAAGCGTAAGGGATAGCTACGTTATCCTCAAGCGAAAACTCGCACGGATCATCGGCTTGTTCAGGCTTGCGGAGGTTGTACACGACAACATGTGTGCCGGTACCCTATACATTAACAGCATATATTGTTAGAGCTTAGACACTCGTCGTAGTAGTCGAGGTATAAAGGTTTAAATCAAAAATACCTGAATTTTGTCGAGCGCTACCCGCAGAGCTGCGGTGGATTCGTAGGGCGAGTACTTGTTGATCACCTGTCACAACCAGCGGTCAATTGCTTCATTCGGTTGTAAGTTTCTCAGTTCAGGAGCGACTCACCTTGACGTTGGCTTTGAACGCTTCGGTCAGTTGGGGGCTGGTGCTTATCGGCGTTATGTTTAGTGACTTGCCGTAATAGCCCACACTGATGGCCTGCATTGTGAGTCAAGCGTCAGCACCACCTCAAAACAACTCAGCCAAAGCCAGAGCGCGTCAAACCTCTCCTGTGTCGTTGTCCCAGCTGACGATGGGAACTAGAACCTCCGCAGCGTTGGTTTCTGTAAGGAACGTCTGCAAGAAGGCTTGTTAGAACACGAAACGCGCACACAACGGAAGAAGAAGAAGAAGGATCTCCTACAACAAGTCGTACCTGAGAAAGGAGTCCGACCGACTGCGTTTTCTTAGACTTGGTAAACACCAACGCATCCTTGCCCAAGCGCATGGAACCTGACTTGAAGCCATTGCCGTAGTGTCCGATGGGCATCACCTGACCATTCACGCTGACGTGCTGGTCCTGCAGAATCCGGTAGAGAAGCCAGTGCACCCCGATCGTGTGAGCCCTCTAGCCTCTTCGAGCTGAAAGTGTGCAAACACCGCACTGTTGGGCGCACCTTGTCGCAGTGACCGAACGAGAGCATCTTGTGGAGCTCCAGAGGGGTCATTCCCTTGCCATCATCCCGAAACGTCAAGACGAACGGGTCAGGCTTCCTGGCAGAACTTGAGCGCCGTCCTGGTGCCACCAATTAGTGTCCGTCGGGGGTGAATTGTGTAGAAGGATGGAACGTTGAACGTACCTGGCTCGGGCTTGATAGAAAAGAGCTGCGAGGTTGTCAGCAGATCAATGTGAAATTTGGACGCACCGGCATCCAGTGCATTGTCTTCAAAATGAAAGAGATGAGATTTTGCACTACAAGACGAGATCTTCGGAGAGCAGGACGCACCAACAAGCTCAGCAATAGCGCCAAACGCCCACACATGGGAGGTACTGTTGCTGTGTAGGTATTTGGGATGCGTCTGCGTGCATGCATCAACAGAATCGAGTAGAATAAAGATGAGCATTTGTGGCCTCAGCCGGTTCTCGCGCTCGGATATGAGAGCCAGCGCAGCGTGCAGTGCGTCCACAGCGCCCTCTCAGATGGAGACGTTGTTGAAAGAAGAACAAATGAGGCGTACCGTGCTGTGGGCCATAAATTGGCCCATTCCATCGGGAGCAAGCATCTTCTGGATCGTTTGATCGGAGCCGTTGCGAGTTTGTGCTTGGTTTTCTTTTGCGCGCCAGAAACATTTCTGTTCCGACGCTGACGTCAGGAAGAGAAAAGTGGAAAAGAAAAGAAAATTAATAAATAAACACCAAGATCAGATGCAGAGGTACGGAGCAGCGCTGGCAGGTGGGCTGCTGGCATCGAGCTGCTGCGTGGTGCAGCTGGTCCTCAATATCTTCTCGATTGGATGCGCTGGATTCAACACAATTCTGGGACCCTATCGATGGTTCTTCCTCCTGTTCGCGTTGGGTGGACTCGGCTACAGCTTCTACACGGACGTGCTTGCTCCATGCCAGCCCGAGGCCAAGAAAAAGGGCAAGGGGGGCGAGCGTGTGTGGAGGAGGTCAAGCGCGCCAAGAAGATTCGATTTGCCATCACCGCGGCGATTGTTCTCCTGCTCTCGTTCTCGCCCGAGCTCTTGGCCGCCGTCAACGCTCGCCCTGACCTCCTCCTTGCACCCATCCAGCGACACGTCTTTGCAAGCACGGACTCGAACGCCGACTCCACAAATCAAGCCTGCTCCTACCAGCAGGGCACTACTCGAATCTTTGTCCACGTCGATGGGCTGCACTGCGCGGCGTGCGAGAACCGCGCCATCAACGCCTTGCTGAGGCTCGATCGGTGTGCCCGGGTGAACCTGGCCTACGGGACCGGCCAGGGCGACATCACCGTGCCCGCCCTCCACGCTGCCGCGCTCACCGATCAGCGCATCGAGCAGGCCATCGCCGACGTAGCCTTCACAGCCCGGGTGCTGCGTCGCGAGACAATCACCTCCACTCCCTCTACGGTCGCCACGCCCGTACCATAGTCACACACCATACATATTTATATAGTATATCATGCCTGACTTAGGTATACGTTATTTACATGCAACCAGCCTCGAGCACACCTCGTGGTTGATTGTCCCCGGCGCTGATCAGGACGAAGCGATAGCAAGTCCGGGCACGATGGTTGTGGGTGGTCGGACGGAGTGGCGCAGCGGCTGCAGCGCCCGGCTGTGTCGTAGTCGCTTGAGCCAGAGGGCTGTGGCGGCTGCGGTGCCCGCGGCGATGATCGCGAGCGCGATGACCACGGCCCAGCCTGCGGGCAGGGTCTCGATCCCTTGCGGGTAGGGCGAGTGTCGATGCTGCTGCTTCAGAGGGGATGGCGACGTGGGCGGCGGTGGAGCAATCCCCACTTCACGAGCAGGAGTCGATGGCGAGGGCGACAATAGTGGTGGCACTTGCTCTATCGGAGGTGAGGCGGCCTGTCCGTCAGCATGGCAGACAAGGAGAGCCAAGCAGGTGGCAAGGCAGAGCAGGCAGGCGGCGACGCGGCTCTTCTTCATGCTTGTGGCCAGTTCAGTTTGTGGTGGGGGTTGTGTTCACAACTTGTTGCAGCCTCGTCCCTTACAACAACGTCGGGCCACACAAAAGTATCATACGTGTAGCACAAGACCGTGCAACCACACAACATATGGTGCGTGGATTCCGCTGATGTGCACGAATGTTTTAGAACATACTGTTTTTGGCGAATTGGTGTAAAGCCATTGTCGGTCCATTCCGTTTCCCCAGGCAGACTGTGTCATACCACAGTCAAGGGGTCGGCGTCGGTGGTGGCGATGTGGACGTCAATCTTGCCCTGCAGCTTCTCCTCGAGCATAGTCTTGAAGACCGGCAAGTAGCCCCTGTCGATCAAAGTGTACAGATTAGGTGTGTGCACACACCTGCGTGTGCGGTCATGCGATTGTACCTTTCCGTGTTGGTGTGCTCACACAGAATGACGGACGTCCCCTTGGCCAACGCATCGAGAACCTCGTGATGACTCATTTCGCCTGAACCACGTCGCACACTGCGTGAGCCAGGGGCCAACAACACTTTCCCTTGCCCAAGTGCGTAGGGCCAGGTGGAGAGGTACCCGTAAGGTACACGTCTGCCCGGGCGGACTTGACCACGGAGCCGCCAGAGCCGGCGCACATGGCCACCCTCTTCACGGCGCTCTGCAGAGAGTGCTTGGGGGAGACCGCCAGCCGCACAGTCCTAAATCGACACCGCGCACGGAACACGACGCAAAGTGTAAGCAACGGCTGAACGCCCCGTGGATGGGAGGTACGAGGGTGTAGAGAAGGCGAGGGGCTCTATATTACTTGAGATTGAGCATCGCTTTGACTCGGTCGATGAGAGCGCGCAGCTCCACGGCCTCGCTGAGAACTCGCACGCGACCTGGGTCGTCGTACCATCGCGCCAGTGTAAGAAGCCCTTTCAATCCCATACGTAGGACCGTATAGAGGGGAGGGACGGTTGAGGCGCACCCGAGCCGGTGGTGGATGACGGAATGTCGGCGAGCGGGTATGCCTCCCAAGCAGGCTCCTCGAAGGGGTGCACCGACCGAATGACCTTCTCCAGCTCGACCAGCTGGCGAATCGCGAGGGAAAAAAAGAAAGACGTGCATCAGGTACCGACCATCAGGTCAGCGGACGGACGATGGTCCATCACGCCACCGCTCACAACAGCGCACCTGTCGCTTGCCGCAGTTCATCTCGAGACGGCACTCGCTGTGCTTCTCGAGCATGTTCCTCTCGCCAACCACTGGCAGTTGGGGAGTTGTAACTCAAGGGTCAAGGTCCGGTTCTGTGCGCGTGAGAAAAGCCGAGACGTGGTACCTGGATTCGAAGCGTCAGTGGCGAACCAGCTGCCCACGCCTGGATTGTAGAAAGCACACTGCTTGTACGCTCCGATCGCCTTCGCACACAAGAACGAGGGGTTAAGGGCCAGGGACGTGAATTGCAGGAACGCAGAGAAGAGGCGCGTTTGTGAAGGAAACGCGCGTACCCCGACTCCGATGTCGGCGAGCGCTGATCGCATAGTATCGACGCAGTCCTCGGGCACGTAGACCACCACCTTGTGGGTGTAGTTGCTATCCTTGGGGAAAGAGAGCGACTGCAGCACCTCGCTGTGGCCCTCGCCCAGGCCTAGTAGGCGGCCACCGATTCCAAGTTCGCACAGTTAGCTCGCTGCCACCATGCGTGCGTGTGCGGCGTGTGCGACGGCGTGCGACGGCGTGTGCAACGGCGTGTGCGTGTGCGATGGCGTGCGACGGCATGAGAGGCGGCACCTTCAGCAAGCCAGTCGTTGATGCCGCCAGCCACGCTGTCCTGCAGTGGTCCACCGCCGCAGTGGTTAGCCAATACTGACAGACAATGGCAGAGGGGACTCGTCGGTACCAGCGCAGAGTGAGGCGAGTAGATGGCGCACTGATTTTCTATGCAACGAATCACGATGCGTTGCTTGACGTCGGCTTGAGTGAGACGCTTCATCGATTGAAAGATGGGCGGGTGGTAGGACACGATCATCGTCGTTCCCTCCGTCCCCTTCTCCTTCTGCATTTGATTTGAACACATTAAATGGCTCCACCCTCCTTACATCAATTTCAAATCGGCAATGGAGGAACATCAACCTTGATGCGAATGATTTCATCCAAAACTTGCTCGGTGAGGTCAATCGTGAGTACGATGAGGGAGACGTCTTTCCTCTGCGAAGGTTGCAAGAGGAGACCCACGTTGTCCCAGCTCCCTGCCAGCTCTACGGGGGCCAACGATTTGAGGACCTCCACCAGCTTGCCCAACTCCATCTCAGGCTTTTGTGAATGCTAATATATTGCTGATTTCTTCTTTTCTATTTTTCTTCATACGCTGTTGTGCGCGTGTGATTGGTGTTGTCTCATACATAGGTCTTGGCCGTCGTTCGCACGTGCACACGTGGATCGCCTTCTTGTGGCTTTCACACGGCCAACAGGTCAGAGAAGACAGGGGAAGAGTGCCCGGCGGTGCTTGGGCAGAGCCGCGGGAAACAGGCCCTGGTACCACCGGTGGGTCTGCAGGGCCGAGCGGGTGAGGTTGGCCACGACGAAGGCGAGGATGAGCCACAGGCACACCACCCGGCCGCCGGTGATCATCACGAAGGCCACGTAGATCAGGATCTCGGCCAGGTAGTGCGGCGAAGACACGTACTCGAACCAATCGCCTGTCGGCAGCCCGTAGCGGCCCTCCTGGCCCGGCGCCGACACCAGCTGGGCCTTCTTCTGTAGCTCGTGGCTTGGGGTGCGTCGTCGTGTCGCTCCGTGGGCGTCGACGTGCGTCGATGTCGACGACGATGGCGACGACGAATGAGTTGATGTGGTTCGTAGCCGCGCCAGGATGCGATGGCACACATGCTGGTGCCAGCTGGCGAAGAAGAAGAGGCAGCACCCGCACACCGACGTGATTGGGCTGAACGTCGATGTCGTCTCTTGGTCGTGTTCGACCGCCGGTGCGGTCCAGGTGTCCGCCACGAACTCGACCCAAGGCGCGAGGCACACGAAGAAGTAGTACCCGCCAGCGAACATGGCATTGGCGTCGCTCACGGGCCGTGGTGAGAAGCGATGCACGCACAGGCACTCGTAAAGTCGTCGCAGCAGATGCAGTTCCAACAGCGAACCGAACATCAGGTACCACGAACCCGCGCTTGCATAAGCTGACCATGACCACAGGCGCACCGTAGATGAAGAAGTAGAGGAAGAAAATGAATTGAAAAATTGTGTGTAGAGCGGAGATGAAGATGAGGGGAAGCTGAGGATGACGAGAAAGGCGAATAGAAGGAGCATGGCGTTGAGAAGTGAGCCACCGGCATAGGCCGAGGTGAAGACCACCCGCGAGGAGAAGCCCAGAAGTTGATGGGGCAGCGGTGGCGGGGCCAGCGTAGTCTTCCCGAACGAGGTCAGACCGTCGAGCCAGCGCCACGCCAACTTGAGGCCGAACAGCGTCAGCGCGCCACCCCACGCGCACCACACGCCCCAGCGCGCTGCCTGCACGGCCTCTTCGCTCCCCAGCCTCATCCAAACGCAAAGTGAAGAAAAGGAATTAAAAAAAAAACAAAATGAAACATCTGTTTTATTTCGCCCGACCTTGCCTTCAAAAATCAAAATTGAAACCAACAAAACCGACAGCATGGCGCAGGGAAAGGTCTGTGCGACGAAGGAGGAATTTGACGCCCTCGACTTTGAGGGTCGTATGGCTGCAGTTGCGGACTTGGTTCGTCAGCGCCTGGCAGACACGACACCAGCGGATACCAGCTACAAGGCCCTTACTGAGGCTGTGCGGCAGGCCTTTTACCGTGACTACAGTCTCTGGGACGCAGAGTTCGATTACATCGAGCGCGTCGTGGCCCGGGTGCTAGCAGAGGCCTCAAGACAGAGTGAGGGCTGACTGCAGTTTTATGTTATGTTATGGACTTGGTGGAGACTGTTCACTGGCTATTTTTATCAAGTTTTAATGAAATGGGTAACATCTTGCAGGCAGGAGTGGTAGACTGACGATTAGTCCTGGCCATGAGCAGATGTTGTACTGTTGTGTGCCCCTGGGCTCAGCCTGCTAAGGCACCCCCAACCATTGCCTGCCACCACCATGGCAGGAGCAGCTTTATGTCGACAGCAGTGGGAGGTTTTTGTGGTATCTTTGTTATTTTCAACAATTTGTTGTTTTGGTTTTTGTCTAATTGTGTAAGGGTGGGTAATGAGTGACAGTTGACAGATGATTTATATGGCCATTTCACAGACAACAGATGACTTTTATGCAGATGGCAGATGATTTTTATGGACATTTTGCAGATGATTTTAAAGACAACAGATGACTTTTATGCAGATGACAGATGATTTTGTGGCCATTTCACAGATGATTTTTATGAAGATGACAGATGATTTTTATGGCCATTTTGCAGACAACAGATGATTTTTATGCAGATGGCAGATATTTTTATGGCCATTTTGGCAGATGACAGATGATTTCTATGCAGATGGCAGATGATTTTTATGGACATTTTGGCAGACAACAGATGATTTTTATGCAGATGCAGATGAATTTATGCAGATGACAGATGATTTTTATGGCCATTTTGCAGACAACAGATGATTTCTATGCAGATGGTGAATGAATTTGTGCAGATGGCAGATGATTTTATGCAGATGACAGATGATTTTTATGGCCATTTTGCAGACAATATTACACATGACGTCAGAACCTGAACTTGCAGTCATTTGACATGAGAGGTCCAGTCATTTTGAAAAGTGATTTTGTTTGTGAGTTTAACCTCAAAGAATGGTTTTGATAAAATGGTTTTATTTTAAGCTCATAAAAATAGTTTTGACACAAAAATGGTTTTAATTTAAGAATAGCAAGACAAAATTGGGAGCATCTTGAGAAATGGCAGCTTACAATACCATCATAATGATACCATAGAGATATGATGATGTAATGGGGCCATCAGTCAAGGTCTGGAATGACCAATCTATCATGTACATGTGTGTGACAACTGAAAATACAAAACCAGACATGTACACAATCCAGAAAATCTGAACTTAGCTTGTTTTGTGTTGGTGATCCACTGAACAACTTCAAAATGCACCTTGCCTTTGCTTTCATACCCTCCATCAATTCCTAATCAGTGGCCCACATGCTACTCTCACATCCACTTCATGGTGAACCTCACATCATTTGGGCTGAATTGGAGCACTATTCCTGAAGATAAAATCAACAAAGCTCCATCTCACACTGATAAAATCACTAACTCCACTCATTCCAAGTTTTTATGAAATCTTTTTCATCTCAAGTCCCTCAATATAGAACACTGAGTGTATGTTCAAGGCCTGGCAGAAACAGTGTCCCACAGGGCCATCATCAATAAGCAGCCCTCTCTGCTGTGGTGGCCAGTTGTGTGAACATTGACAAAGATGTTGCACAGGACAAAATGGTTGGTATGTGCTTGTACCCTTTGAGGGTTTCCTTTTGTGTTATCAAAACCATTTTTATGAGGTTAAACTGACAAACAAATCACTTTTCAAAATGACTGGACCTCTCATTTCAAATGACTGCAAGTTGTATGTGGTCTGGATGAAGATGTCAAACACTTCAGCAAGGACACTGTCTTTTTGGTTGCCACCATAGGGTAATGGGCCAAATTTACCTGTGACCATCCTGGTGGGTTCAACCCCCTGGCTGAGGACATGCCAGTGGATGTTGGTGTTGATGGTGGGGTGGGTCTTGAGGCTGCAATAATCTTGTTGCCCTGCTCAACTTTGTCCAGGTGTAGGATGGTGCCCACCTGGCAGCTGCCCAAGTGAAGAACATGGGCTTGAAGTAGGCATTGGGTGGGAGGCTCTGATCTGGCAAGGCGTATTCTTCCAAGTGAGCCTGTTGCTGCAGCACTGGCGGATAGAACGGCCGCAGTGGGGCTGTGACAAAGACGGTCGCATGCAGACCGTCGGTGGCAATCATCTTCTCCAGCCGCCCCACTGCGCTCATCTCCTCACGCATCATCTTCGCACACCGCTGCAAAGAAAACAAATAAAAATAAATATATTATTTTATTCGCTGTGCTCTTACTGCTTGCCCCAACGATAGACGTGAGCGCAGCGGTCGTTAAACACCTGGATCATGTTCTGGGCCACCTCCTGGAAGTAGGCATCGGCCATGCTCTTGTGCAGCTGCGATCGGAACTCGAAACTGATGTCGAAGAAGGTGCGACAGCTCTTCTTGCCTGCACCCGGTATTAATGGCACCATCGCACACCCACCAGCACAAGAACAGAGCTCAGTTGTCGGACGTACCATCTTTCGACAGGTCTTGAAAAGCCCAATTATTGATGAGATGATTGAAGAGGGAGCTATCCGGAGTGACGACCACCTGGTGCATGTGGTTAAACATGAGCATTTATCAGAGGTAGCGGGCGTAGTGTGCAATAGATAGCCAGAGACCATGATCGCATTACCTTGAGAGACCGAGGCCGCTCCATAGTGATTTGAGAGACATAGCTTTGGCCGGGCAACATCTTGAAACCTATCCCTGCATCGCACAGCACAGCAGGAATGCAGCTTAGAGTGAGTGCCGAGATGACAGTCGCGTTGTTTTGTTGTTGGGTCGTACCCAGCTCGGCATCCATGCGCGTGGGCGTCTTGAAGAGGACCCGCGAGTGCGTGCACCACGGGAGGAAGTCCTGGTACTTGGCCACGTCCGAGACCACGTCGTACACCTCATCCGCTGAATATCTGTAATGTAAAAAAAAATATAAGGTAAAAAAGTAAAATAAATATGTTTGGATGAAGCAAGGTAACGCACGGTAGCACACGTTCGTCCTTGTACTCGATGGCTCTGCCCGCATCCGCTGCGGATGCATTCTCGGAAAATGGCCAACCGAGATTGAAGAAATGGCGGGTGGCAGACGTAGGGTAGAGTGGCTGGGCAGCGATTGCATTACCAGTGACACCCGATGGTCGCAGTGCCGGCACCCGCGTAGTCGCCCGCCCCACCGTCCTCACCTTCCCTCTTGCGTGCATTATCCTTCTTGATGAAAAAAAATAAATAAAAATAATGCCACATTCCTGAAGTTCCAACGACATTTGTTAACGGTCGTGTGAAATTTTGGGTGCACTACAACGCACCAACTTTGGTGGCGGATCCTTAGCTTGGACGCATCGACCAAGACTGGCGCTCATCTGAGGACGAGTCGCAGTCGTTCTTGCAAATGAGCCATGTCGTCGTTCAGGCTGCCGGTCATGAAGAAGGCGGCGCCCGCTACGAAATCCAGAAAATCGAATTTCCAGCCAAAATCGAAACCACAACCCACGGGCTGCTCATCACAATTGGCTTGTGGTGACCATGAGGAAGAGGAGGATGTAGAGCAGGCATCGTCAAACGTGCCTGTCGCGGTGCCTGCGCAGATGAGCGAATGTGGGGTCTGCCTCGAGCCCTATGCCATCTCGGCAGATGACGAAGATGACAAGAGGAAAGGAGGCGCCTCGAGGATGGACGTTGAGGTGATCGCAACAACAGAGATGGCGCCAGCTCGACGCCCAAGCTGCCGTACCTGCTCCACTGCGGCCACAGCTTCTGCGAGGAGTGCCTGGCGAGCTGCGCCGAGGCCGAGACCAGCAAGTCGACGTCGGCCCTACGCGTCCCCTCTTCCTTCGTCACCAACACGCCGCCATCGGGGCGGTCGCGCCTCTTCGGTTCCCTTCTACTTCCCTCCTTTTCTTCTTCAACTTCTGCCTCTTCATCTTCATCTTCTACTTCTTCAAGCATCATCACCACTTCACGCCGCCCCGCCTTCTCGTTGGCGCCATCACCACCTTCCACCACCGCGTCATCGTCGCAGCGGGTGCGGGTGAGCGTGGCGTGTCCGGTGTGTCGATGCCGCACGCCCTACGACTCGGCCCGGGGACCGGTGGGCGGCCTCCCCAAGAACTACGAACTCATCGCCGCCATTCGCGTCATCCGCAGCCTCGTCGCGGCTGCTGCTGCCTCGCCTCCCCGACGGCCGTCGCCGGCCGCGCGCGGCAAACGGAAGCGGCCCACGACGATGACGAGCCAACGAGGCGACGATGACGATGATGATGAAGGTGGTGATGAAGGGCGCTGGCACCACCCCAAGGGCGAGAAGGAAGAGAAGCGAAACGACAAAAAGAAGAAGAAGAAGAAGACGCGGAGGTTGGTCGGAGGGCTTCACAGCACCGCCGCCGGTCGGAGCGCTGACTCCACGACCGTCGTCCTATCGGGTGACAAAGACCGGTCGCCAGCGGCTGCGATGTCCATCGACCACGCCACCATCGCGAGCAGCAGTCGCGGCCGCGGCGACGAAGAGGTGGTGGAGGCGGTGGAGGAGGAGACACTCCCGACTGCTCCTCCCGCCCATCTCTTTGACGACGACGACGAGTACAGCGACCGGATGGTCGGTGACGGCCGTGACCAAGGCCCTTCGCCCGTACGGGCGGCGGCGGCAGACGCGGCTGCTGAGGCCAACGATGCCACGTCGTCGTCGTCATCATCTCCGCCTCCGTCCGCTCCGCCTCTGCCCTTCCCCTCCCACCTCTTCCACTACATCTCCTCTTCCTCTTCCTCTTCGCCCTTCCACTTCGCACCTCCTCCTTCCTCCTCCTCGCCAAATTCATCGTCGTCAGCCTTGTCGGCGACCTCGGCGACATCGTCGACATCAACGGGGTGCGTCCTGTTCCCGTCGCCGGGACCGCCGTCTTGGGCATTCCCCACATTCCTGTCTTTGCCCCTCAGTGGCCCTTCTCGCCCCGACGACGGCGGCGGCTCTGAGGTGGTGGTCGGCCACGGCGCCGACGCCCGAGCGGAGGCATCGTCGGCCGGCGATGATGCCCGGGCGGGCGCGCAGGCGGCGGTAACCAGGCGGGCGGGTCGGTGGGTGGACTCCTCGCAGTCGTGCATGCGATGCGAGGTCGCGTTCGGCCTCTTCGTGCGGCACCGGCGTTGCCATTACTGCGGCGGCCTCTTCTGTTACCGGTACGCCCTCACACACACACACACACACACACCACACGGCACACGGCACACAACTTACATGGGTTGTGTGGTGCGCGTGTGTGTTCAGGTGCTGTTGGCAGTTCTGTGAGATGCCGGTGTCGTTCGGGTACCGGCGCAAGCAAAGGACCTGCAGCGACTGCGCGCAGCTCCTCAAGACGCCTCCCGCTCCCTCGCCAGCGGCGGCCGCCTCGTCCGACAGTTCGCCCGCCATGTCGACTTCTTCCAACGGTACGGCCTTCACACATTTTCCTGGAGGACGAGCTCTTAGCCCCTTTGTCTGTGTGTGTCGTGTGTCGCGCGTGCGGTCACAGTCGCGGCAGACTCCGAAGCACTGGCGCTGTGTTCGCCAGCCGACGGTGAGCGTGAGGAATGGCCCTCGTTTGACCTGAAGGACAAGCTCACCACCGTCTACGACATCTCCTGTATGCGTCGATCTCGCCTCACACGGACGAACGCAGCTTGATCGGCTAACAACAGCGCACCACACACACACACACACACACACACACACACAGGCAAGGCGGTGGACGCGGGCGTGGAGGCGCTGGCCCTGGCCAAGGGGGAGGCCTCGACCGAGCAGAGCACCTTTGTGCCCTCCGATTCGACCATGCTCTGGGGCCGCTGCATGGGCGTCATGGTGGCCCTGCCCCTGTTCGTCATCGGCACCTCCTCCGTACTCATGGCCGCCGGTACAATCTACGTGACACGCACCACCGCACACGACACGCAACACACGCAACACACACACGAGGCGTGAGTGACGTTTGGTTCTACTAGGTGGCTATCATGCATGGGGCTTCCTGGCCCGACAGCGGAGGAAGTGGCGCGAGGAGAAGCAGGTAGAGGAGGACGAGGCGCGCATCACCGAAGCCCGACTGCGCTGTGGGCATCTGCCTCAGCCCCCCGACGACCAGCCCGCCCTCAACTAACCTTGGCGAGAGAGACTTTGCCAGGCCACCTCGCACATACCTTGCGGCCTGGTCCTGAGGCACAATGTTGTAAATTTTGTAAATTGTTTCCCGCCAAAAATGTGGCGCCAAAACGACGGAGACGACCCGCGAGCTTTGTTCGAACAAGCCAATTCGAAATGGAGTGCAGCGCCAATCCGTGTGAATGCAACTCTGATGAAGGTTCTTCTTTCTACGTGCTTCTTCGGCTCCTGGTATCTCTTCCATTAACCATTCATTTCTCGATCTTGCATTCATTTCTCGATCTTGTATCTCAAGCCCATTCCGTTCCAGCGCGCCAGCTGATGGAGTACGTCATAGCCAACGAAAAACGGAACCGCAAAGAAATGGCTGAGCTCAAGCTGCTCATGAAGTCACGTTTAATGGGTGAAGGCAAACAGACTGGTACGCTTTGCATCATCTTAACGTGTATTCTCGTCTTCTGGTTGCACGTAGATTGATGGAAATGAGCCATGATGATGATGATCAGCCCCCTCTTCCTTCACCAGCTACACCCAGCACCCACCGAGAGCGCTATCAGAAGCTTGCTGTGAAGCGGGTGCCAATGTTGCCCGCACACTTCGGAAAGCGGCCGGACTGGGCATCCCTCTTCGCCGCAGACCCGCCCCGGCCTGGGTCGTCCGAGAGCAGGACAGTCCAACCCTTTTGGTCAAGCATCATCCCTCAGCTTCCAAGAGACGAGGTCGTCCTTGTGGACAAGCACTCTACAGTCTCGTTCGGCACCTGCAATCCCGACATCGTGGGCTACCTCGCTGGCCAACCCAAAAGCGTGGCCCATATCGTGCTCATCGGTGAGCTCAAGGCGAGACGCTCGGCTGGCAAGGATGATTTCGACGACGAGGAGAAGGGCCATCTCGAATCTTTCCTCGAAGAGCTGCTCCTCAACTATCAGCCCTGGCGCTCGTCGATGTTTGGGTTCCTCAGCGACGGCGTTTTGATCCAGTTCTTCAGGCTCGTGGTGAGACCGAAGAAGGAGCTTTACGAAGGGAAGCCGATGCAGCTCGTCGAGGACGGAGCCCGGGGGCTCGCCACTCTGCTCGAGAGCCCGAACTACAACGGCCTCCAGCTAGAAATCCGCGGTGCGCCCGTCCGCGTGAAGAGCTACCTCGGAAGCGGTGGCTCGGCGATCGTCTTCTCCGGCAAGTACAAAGGTACACTACGCTTACCACCATCTTGCATACTCATACAGCAGACAGCTCGTTTTCGAACATTATGGCCTGCTCCTCACGCTCGCCCATCTAACACGGGTGGATGTACGCGCTGCTGAGGAGTGCAGGAGAGGAGGTCGTCATCAAGCGGTTCAATGAGGACAGAGTAGCGGCTCTGAGCCACAGCAGACACGAATTTGAACGCAGTGGAATTGCTGGGTGGTGAACTGGTACCGCGCGTTCTGGGCGTAGTGGGCGACGTTCTGATCCTGCAACCGGTCGGAGACAAGTTTGCGTCATCAGTGAACAACTGGGTACTATCATACTTTAGCACGGCCTGGCAGGCAACGCACCAACAACTGCGATGCTAACTTCAACTTTTTTCGCCCACCAGGATCATGCGCTCGCCAATCGAGATGACTTTGTGCAGCTCATCAACATCCTCGAGCAAGCCCACAAGAAATGTGGCCTGGTCCATCGCGACGTCCGCTTGAACAACTTCTTTCGAATCAAGGGAACCACTCAAGTACCTAGTCGCCTTCCTTCGTTGATGTTGATGTTGATGTTGGTGGTGTTGGGCACTTGGACAGTCCTCAGCGAGCTGACCAACACAACAATGCCCCCCCCCCGCGCTGACATAGGTTTTCCTCAACGACTGGGGCTCGGCCGCGGCGGCTGGCGTGCTGGCAGACTTCGACGGAGCCCTCCAGCACGCGCCCGACGAGATACTCGACAGCTGGGAGAGTGGTGATCAGTACCGGCCGGCGTTCTCGCACGACCTGGAGATGGTGGTGCGGACAGTCTTCCACAGCACCAACATGATGACCTTCCGCGAGATCGAGGCCGAGGAGGACGTCCAGAAGCTGCGCGCGTTCTGGGCTCATCATCTGGAGCCCGCCGTGTGGCAGCGCATGCTACAAGCAGCGCAAGCGTGCCAATACGCAGCTCTCAAGGCTATCATCGCCGAGCTTCTCCCCGGACAGGTCCCACTCCCGCCTTTGCTTATCACTAAGTGCTACGGCGAAACAGTAGTCAACTGATACTCTATGGTAATGCTCCCTCATTATTTATCAACAGAGGCCGAACTAGAGAACGAGAAGGATGGGGGCGAAGAAGGACACGAGCTCGACTATGGCGACGCGAAGTGGATCATCAAGAGGCACGAAGCTTGTAACGTGGTTTAAATCATAATTAATGATTTTAAAAAAACTCATTCGAGGTTCTTGGGCATGTTGGCGAAGAGCATGGCCTCGTCGATGAGGATGTCGTTGAGGGCGGCCCGGTAGCGCGCACCCGTGATCTCGCCCCGGTCCACCTTCTCGAGCAGCTGCAGCTCCTCGTCGACCAGCCGCGTGAGCTCCTCCAGGTGGTGCCTGTGCCATCGCAGGATCTCGTCGTCACCGCCGCCGCCGCCACTGGGCGACGTCGTAGCGGGCGCGCCGTCGGTCGAGCGCTGTCTCGGGCCGAGACCGCCTCCTTGGGGCGTCGTTGGAGAGGAGGCCGGAGGCGGAGAGGAGAACGACGGGTTGTGCCCTCGCAACTCGCGCACCCTACATTTGCATTAAAAGTGTGAGCGTGTGTGTGTGTGTGTGTGGTGTGTGTGTGTGTGGTGTGTGTGGTGTGTGGTGTGTGTGTGTGGTGTGTGTGTGGTACCGATCGGCGTAACGGAGTGTGTTGAGCGTGTGTTCGGCGTAGCCGCTGTTCGGAGCGATGTCTGTCGGCGGAGCGCTAGAACGGTAAACAAAACAAAAAAGAGAAGAAAAAAAGAAAAAAAAGAGAGACGCGTACTGGCGATCATGATGGTCCGCGAGTGGGGACCCATGAACGAGTCCTTGAGGACCTGCGTGAGAGTCGACTGCCGGAACGGCGCGTGCTTCTGCGAACGATCCTACACTCCTCCATCACGCAGAAGAGGGCCAGTGGGAGTCAGGTACTGCCCTGTGTGCGGTGGTGCGTGTGCGTGTGCGTGTGCGTGTGTAGTGGTGCGTGTACCAAGGCACGAATGCATTCCTTCAGGGCGAGCAGACTCTTGTTAATCTCGGCGCCCTCAATTCTGCCACACGTCCACGTGCGAGAGCAAAATGATGAGTAAAATAGTAATAATGTTAATATTAAGAGGCGATGAAGAGCGCAGTACCTGGTCTGTCGGCTGTTCTCGTTGGTGTCGCCGGCCTTTTCCGAACCGGCCAAATCGATGAACGAAAACATGCCCCGCGTTTTGCCCTCCGCGTTCTTGAGCGAGATCTGTTGGTTGTGAAGTGGTGAGTGTTCTCTCTCGTGTGCACAACACACACGACGACACACGACACGCACGACGACACACAACGCAGACACACGACACACACGACACGTGTACCTGTAGGATGGCGTGGGAGCGAGATGACTCGGCGTGCACGCCAGTCGCAGACGTGCTCCTCGACGCGCTCCCCTTGCCTGCCCACACGAGCGCAACGATTACTTTTTTAAAGAAGAAAACCAGGCAATGAGTGTGGTGGGGTGGAGGTGTCAAACGCACTGATGAGGCCCAGCAGCTCGTCGGCGTTGCTCACCAGCCGCTCCTTCAGGCCCACGACGCACACCTGCTGCTTCGAGTTCTGGCGCGCCACCAGCGGCTTCTTGTCGTTGAGCAAGTCGAACAGCTTGTTGCCTGCAATGAGGCCGACCATAATAATACGACGGCAGTGAAGTGGTCAGTTCGCCCGGGCGGTGCGAAAAAGGGGGCCGGCGCGGTACCGTAGATCTCGAACAGGGCGACGCTGACGCGGAGGGGGCGGGAGCGGCTCGCCTCGTCGAGCATGCCGAAGATGTCCTTGGCTGCCATCGCGTACAGGCCGTCCTCGCCGCGCTTGCCCATCATCGTGTGCGTCTTTCCGCTTCCTGAACACAAGACACGCCACACACGCACGACACGCACACGCACACGCATGGGGGGGGGGTGAGACGAAAGAAAGCAGAATATGTCGCTGCCTCGGGGGGGGGGGCACCGGTTTGGCCGTAGCAGAAGCAGGTGACCCTGGCGCCGCCCTTGAAAATGGTGGACACGAGCGGCCGAACCGCCTCCTCGTAGATCTGCGGCGGCGAAAGGAGGACACCCGTGTGTGTGTGTGTCGTGTCGTGTCGTGTCGTGTGTGTGTGGTGTGGACTGGTCGGTCAGTGGCCGACGCGCTAGAGGCCAGCAGGCCTTTGCAGACCCGGAACTGTACGGACCTTGAGGTTGTCATCGAGGTCGCTGAAGTAGTGATCGAAGGCAAACGTGTGGACATCCGTGTACCTGTGTGCGGTAGTGTGTGTGTGTGTGTGTGGCGTGTGTGGCGTGTGTGTGTGTGTGTGTGTGTGGCGTGTGTGTGCGTCAGTGAAACGGCATATGACGCAGAGGAGGGAGAGAGTCCAGGCTAGCGCTTACTTGGACATGTCGACCTTCACCTTGGGCTCGTGGACCTCCAAAGTGGAAGGCCGCTTGCCGGTGAACACGATGTCCCTTTCTCGCGATCGCACCTCCTTCTCCAGCAGCGGCCTGCGTGTCATGAAGAGCCGTCTACACGTTAGCGCGACGCGCGACACACACGACACACACGACACACACGACACAACGCCACACACGCCACACACGACACCTTTTGCGCACGCATACGCTGACCCGCAGGTTTTGAGTGGTTGTGCCGCGAGGCGAGCTCGGCAGCGGCGTAGATGACGACGACGGTGATGACGAAGGCCCAGCAGGGCCGCGCGGCGAGCTCGGTGGTGGTGGCGTGGACGACAATGACGGCACCGACGACCGCGACGCACCCGACTGCTGCGTCTGCGACGACGACGAGGAGCTGCCGAACGATCGGCTTCGCGGCTTGGGCGCGCACGCCTCCTCGCCGCCGTCGGCGGCAGCCTCGTCCTCCTCTTCCTCGTCGCCCAGGGTGATGACCACCGCCTCTTCGCCGCCGTCCAGGGCCACCTCCTCCTCCACCACCACTTCCTCTTCTTCCTCCACTGCGCCGTCCACGTCATCTTCGCCGCCAGAGGGACTGGGCAGGGCCTCGTCGCTGCAGGCCAACCGAGTTAGCAACACACCGCACACACGCACCACCGCACGCACACCACCGCACACGCGTGGAGGGGAGTGCGTACCCCCAGTCGAGGTCGTCGTGTTGGTGGCCACTGCGAGAGCCGAGCGCCGAGTCGAAGGACTTGACCTTGCTGGGCGCGTAGTGCCTGGGCACGGGCGGCAGCGACGTAGTAGATGGCGACGTAGAAGAAGATGAAAAAGAAGAAGATGAGGATCTCGGGGAGGGCAGCGAGGTGGTGTGTGAGGGCAGATGAGGCCTTCTTGGCGAGGCCAATGATGAAGGTGGAACGTAGGGCGAAGAAGAAGTCGATGAAGAAGTAGCGGAGGGGGCCGCGATTTTGCGATTGATGCGCAGGAGGAGGGAGTGGAGCCTGCGTCGCTGGTGGAAATCTTCGAGGCCGAGGACCAGGTGGAAGTGGGGCAGGGAGAGCTCGGCGAACGCGTCAGGCGAGTGGCCGAAGCCGGCGGACAGCAGCCCGCGCGCCACCTCGGGTCCCGGCGCGAGCTCGATCTCCTGCAGCCACGCCACCACCTGCGGGTGCAGCTGCTGCTTGGCCATCTCTGCACCTCCTGTGGCCAACTGCTCCATCTTTTTATTTTATTATTTTATCATTTTATCATTTTTTTTAGTTCGCTAAAATGTTGCTGTCGGCCACTTTACCGTTCAACGAATGGCGGGCCACATCATATAAAAGACTGTATTGCCGTCAGACACAACATAAAGACAGCAACCCCAACACAACACACCTAACATGTCAAGCACAACCCCAGTCCCCGCACCCGGACTTGCGATGATGTACCAGGTGCAGGCCCCAGCCTACGAGGCCGCCCGGGCCTACGCCCCCACCACCACCTACAGCACGCCCACCACCCCGCCCACCTTCACTCCGGCCGACCTCGTCGCCGCTGCCGCACGCAAGCGGGCCATCATAGCCGATCTGCCCGCGGCCTGCGCCCACTGCGGCGCCTCGTTCGCCGGCGTGGCATCGGGTCCGTGCGTGGTCGAGCTCAAGGGCGGCGAGATCGTGGCCTACTGCAAGGCCGCCGGCGGCTGCGGCCGCTCCCAGGTCCTGTTCGTCCAGCCCGACCTGAACATGCCCGAGTACGAGCAGGTGTGTGTGTTCGAGGCCGACCCGGACCACCCGGCCCCGCCGCCGGCCATGGCCGCGCTGGTTGGACCGCAGCCCGACGCGCCCTGCAGGCGCTGCGAGCGTCTGTACCGGGACCACCCGCAGGGCTACGACACCAACGGCTGGCGCGTCTCGCGGCAAGTCCCCCAGCCCTTCCCGGAGGGCTGGCCCACTTGGCAGCCCGCGACCAAATCTTGGTCATGAGATCGGCGCTGACACAGTACTGTGTCTCAATCAGTATGAGCCAGTTCATTAGCATAATAAACAAGATTACAATTCAATTATCTATTTTTTAATGCATTAAAAAAACAATTTATTGATACTAGCTACGGTACGGAGGTCTGTCGTGTAGACGGACAAAAACTCAAAATAGTGATAGTCATCATCAGCAGCGAGTCGGCCTTATCCTCTGTCCTCGAGCTTCTTCATGTTCTCCCTGCAAGGGCGGAAGCGGCGTAGATGAATGATTGTGGATCAGCGATCGCACAGAAAGTAAGAGAATGGGCGATGCGGTGGCGTTACCTGAGGGTAGCATTCTCCTGGGCGAGCTGGTTGAGCTGCTTGGCGAGCTGAGTCAGGATAGCCACTGACGGGTCACCTCCCTGGGCCTGCCCCGGTTGTGCCACCGCTTGCGGCTGTAGCGCATCAATGAACAACCAACTCGTGAGCCCATCTGCGCATAGCATCGTGCGTGCGTGCGTGCGTGCGTGCGTGCGTGCGTGCGTGCGTGCGTGCGTGCGTGCGTGCGTGCGTGCGACATACCTTCTGGGAGAAGCTCTGGATCTCGGCCAGCAGGCGCGCCTTTTCGAGCTGCAGCTCTGTTCGGTCCTTCGTCTTGGTCGTCTTGAGACCCTGCTTTTGGAAGCTCTGCACTTGTCCCAGCATCGCCGAGTAATCATCTTCTGCTGCGCATCACCGCCCATTGCAGTCAGCACCAGAGGTCCATGTGTGTGTGCGTGTGTGTCGTGTGTGTCGTGTGTGTGTCGTGTGTGTCGTGTGTGTCGTGTGTGTCATGGTGCGTGTGTGTCGTGTGGTACCTGGAAGCTTGAACTCGATGTCGCTGAGACGGTCGATGACGGACTTCATGTCGGGTCTGTCACCCGGGGAGAGTCGACAGCACTCGAGAGCGAGTGGGAGCAGCCCAGGCGGGGTGTCGTGCGGCACGAGCGAGTAGATGTGCTCGATGTCCAGCGCGTAGCCGTCGTCTACGAGTCGTCTGAAGTGCTTGCCGTCGTGGCCGGTGATGATCTCGTTGCAGACGACGCCGAACGAGAACACGTCGGCCCGCTCGTCGTAGGGCTCGCCCATCATGACCTCGGGCGCCATCCAGTTCTCGGTGCCGCACACGGTCATGCGCCACTGCTTCTTCCCGGCCACCACCATCTCGGCCGCAAAGCCAAAGTCGGTCAACTTGACTTGGAAGTTGGACGACACCTGCACGCAGCTTTGGGTCAGTGGCATGTGTGCGTGTGCGGTGATGCGTGTGCGTGTGCGGTGGTGCGTGTGCGGTGATGCGTGTGCGTGTGCGGCGACATACAAGCAGGTTCTCGGACTTGATGTCGCGATGCAGGATGGACTTGGAGTGGAGGTAGGCCAGACCGCAGGCCACGTCAGTGATCATCTTGATCTTGATCTTCCACCTGGAGTTATGCAAGGAATGTCAGATGGCGCGGGGTGGGCAGCGGCGGAGGCGGAGGCGGCGGCGGCGGCGATCATGTAGCGTACGGGAAGACGAGGCACTTCTGCAGGAGGCGCGCTAGGGAACCCTGTTGAAGGTACTCGGTCACCAGGTAGAGTTCGCGGTTGTACTTGCAGTAGCCCATGAGCTGGATGATGTTGGGGTGGTGCACATCCCGAAGCAGGTTGACCTCCCGTTCGACGTAGCGGAAGGCATTCTCCGTGTCGGTGTTGGTCACCTTCTTCACCGCCACAGCCGTGCCATAGTACGTGGCACGCAGCACCTACAAAAAATGTAAAAAGAATAAATATTAACGCACTAGAAAAGTAAATCAAAAAATTAATTATAATTATAATTATAATTAATCACAGTACCTCGCCGTACTCGCCCTGGCTGATGACGTCCTTGGAGAGCTCGAGGTCGTCCCACAGCAGCTCCCATGTGGAGCGGGGCTCCCTGGTGGTGTACGGATCCTCGCTCGGCCTCGCCGATCGCTCCTTCGTCGTCGAACGTGGTCGACTCCGCGCCTGGTGTGGTCGTGTGCGTGTGCGTGAGTCACAACACGCACGCGTGTCGACATTAACTGCGATTGAACGGTACCCTGTCGCGGTCGCGGTCCTTGTCGAAGTCGCGGTCGCGGTCGCGGTCCCTGTCGCGGTCCCTGTCGTTGCGGTCGCGATCTCTGTTCCTAGTCGTGTACGCGGCCGATCGCCGCCTCTCCCGCTCCCTCTCTCGTTCCCGCTCGCGCTTCTCGATCTCCGTCTCCCGTTCCCGCTCGCGCTCCTTCTCGCGATCCCGATCGCGCATAGTCGCCTTGGCGCTGCTGCCGCTGCCGCCGCTGCTGCCGCTGCCGCCGCTGCTGCCCTTCCGCTCCCGTTCCTTGAAGTTGCGCGGCAGGGTCGCTATCCGCTCGCTCTCCCTTCGCTCCCTCTCGCGTCTCTCCCTCCTTTCCACGTCATCGTCTTCCTCTGCTACACCACCCATGCCATTCGTAAGCCCATGTGGTCCCACATGCGTGTGCGTGTGCGTGTGCGTGTGCGTGTGCGGTGTGTCATGTGTGTCGTGCGTCGTGTGTGTCGTGTGTGTACCTGACATGTCCATCGAGGTCGCTCTCTTTCTGGCGCTGTCGCCCGACGACAGGAAGTCGGGACGAGGCAGCGGCGCTCGTGAGCCCCGCCTGGGCTCTGGCGCCGAGGGCGAGCCCGGCAGCGCAGTGACCGAATACCGCGGGGCCGCCGCCGAGCTCTTGTACGAGTCGGACCGCTTGATCTTGCCCCCGCTGCCCCCCGTCCCCCTGCTCGACGACCGCTCCCGCGATGGCTCGCGGTCGTAGTCCCTGCGCTCCCTCCTGTCCGACCGGTCGCGGCTGCTCCCACGATCACGGTCACGGTCACGGCTGCTCTCGCGGTCTCGATCACGGTCGCGATCGCGGTGGCGGTCGCTCTTGCGGCTGCTGCTACTGCTGCTGCTGCTGCTGCGGCGCGAGCTGCTGCTGCGGCGTCTCTCCCTCTTGATCTCCTTCTTGAACTTCTCCTGCTCTAGCACCTCCTCCTCGAGCTTACGGATCTCCTCCTGCAGCCGCCGGATCTCGTCGTTGTCCATGAGGGGCACGGGGATGACCAGCGGTGCGGCGCTGAGGCCTGTAAATTTCGAGAGCGAGGCCGGCGGCGACGACTTGGGCGACGAGGCCGACGAGCCCGAGAGCGACTGCGAGTTGGACAGCGGGAGGTCGCCGTAGGACGACGACGGCGAGTCGGCGGGCGACATGTCGAGCGGCGACAGGGCCAGGCCCTGCGCCTGCGCTCGCAGGGTGTCCAGCGACGCGTCATTCACGTCGCTGTTGTTGTTATGTTGTCTGAACACGCCCAACCAACCATCAGCTACCAGCCCTCACTTTGCCCATGCCCAACCACCATAGCGGGGGGGGGGTCGTACGAGTCTTCGCTGGCCTTCTTTCGGTACTTGGCCAGGCCGCCAGAGGTGGTCGGCTGGGCCGACACCTCCAGAGACGACGACGAGACTGGCGGGTAGGACGCCGATCCAATGTCGTCGGCCGGGGCCAACGCGCCGTCCTCGCCCGGCGGGGGCGGGGGCGGCGTTTTGGGCTCGCGGTCATCGTCGTCGTCCTCGTCCTCGTCGGTTGACGAATCGCTGGAATCGTAGCTGCGATCGTCGTCATGATGGTCATCTTCTTCCACGTTCCTCGTCGATCCACCTTCACCAGATACCACCACCTTTATATTGCTGCTGTCGCCTCGGTCGGTCACGGTGGCGAAGGCGCCGGGCGTGCGCGGCGAGCGGGGGTCGACCTCGACTGGGGCCTCCCGGCGCGACACCGAGGCCACCACGCCGGCCGTGCCCTCGCGTCGGTTGTACTCCTCCTCGGCCCACAGACGCTGCCTCTGCTTCTCGCGCTCGATTTCCTCGTAGACCATCTGTTGCTTGTCCCTGTTCCATTGAAGATGACGATGTTAACCTGTAAAATGGGTTGAAGTTCAACACGTGTAACGAGGGAAGGTTTCTCTTTCTCTGCTTTACCTTATGGCCTGCATCTGGCTCTCGCGCACCTTCTGCTCGAGCAGGCGCTTCCGCTCGGCGAGGGCGTTCCTCTGGGCCATGAGGTACCGGGTGACGCCCTCCACCGAATCGGTGGCGGGGAACGCCGGCGCCCCGGGCTCGGCTGGGGCTGGTGTGGCTGCTGTAAATTGACAAGAGTAGTACACAATAGTGTGAGGGGCTGGCCGTGTAAAGAAGGGTTCATCTTCTTCTCCTTCTTCTTGATGTGGAGCGCCAGAGTCCATTGTTGTCGTTGATGTTGTTGGTGAGTTGTACCTGACTCCATGGTTTCTTCTTCGAATCACCAGCCCTTCTCGAGCCTTCTTCTTGATGAGGGTAGGTAGAGATGAAGACAAGAACACACGACCAACACTCTGAGAGACTTGAGAGGTTCCTTTTTCTTGACGGCTTCGAATCCCAAGGCTGGCCTTGACCCTTTGGCCGCAGACGCAGACCGTTACCTTTTGCCAGTTTGGGATACAACGGCCCAACACCCTGGCCTCGTGTGCCACCCGGCACCGCACACGTGCCCGCCATTGGCGCCCAGAAAGGGCACGCCGCGGTTTCCAACGTGGCCTGGCAAGATTTGGATTTGAGATGTTAATTGTTTCGTTTGCAAGGGGGGGGCAAAGCAAAATCAAAATGTGGACAAAATGAACAAGATTGAGGAACATGCCTGGGTGAAAGCACTGCCACACGGCACACAGGGGGCACAGCAGAAGGCAACACCAATAAAACAGAAGGGAAAATAAAATAAATTATACAAAAAGACCGCAACTGAAACATGGATGGAGAGAACACTAAGATGGGGTACGCCTTCTTAGGCAAGGGCACGGGCCTCCTGGTATCCGAACTGTGCTTTGGTCTCATGACTCTGTCCACCGATGGTGCGGCACTACCCCCCTTACCCCCCAGCGCCAGTGCTCTGGCTGATCAGAAGATGCTGTTGATGCGCACGGGCAGGGAAGGGGCCATGGGGTCTGCCCGCTGCCGACCAGGAGACCTCCTTTCGCCTGCTTGACTCCTTCGTCGCCGCTGGCGGCAACTTCCTCGACACTGCAGGTGCCTCCCTCTTCGTGTCGGCCACGTCGCTTTCATGTTGACGGTCGTGGCTGGACCTGGCCGAGTGCAGACGTGTACGGCAGCAGCGAGGAGGTGCTGGGTCGTTGGCTGACGCGCGAAGGCAACGAGCGTCGGCGCAACCTGGTGGTGGCGACTAAGGTGCGCGGCAAGACGGGACCCGGTGTGAACGACGTCGGGCTGAGTCGGCGCCACATCGTCGATTCGCTGGAGCGCAGCCTCGAGCGCCTGGGCTGCACGAGCCATATCGACCTCCTCCAGATCCACTCGCCCGACCCGCGCACCCCGCTCCTCGAAACCCTGCGCACGCTGAACGACCTCGTGCGCAGCGGTAAGGTGCACCACATCGGCCTGTCAAACTACCCGGCGTGGATGGTGGAGAAGGCCATTGGCTTGACCGAGCGCATGGGCTGGGAGCGTACGTACAGTCGTGGGCGTGGGCGTGTGCTATGTGTCGTGTGTGTCGTTTGTGTCGTGTTGTGTTGTGTGCGCAAACTGATCTGTGGGTCCACAGCTATTGTGAGCTTGCAGCCGCAGTACAGCATGCTGTGCCGGTCCACAGAGTGGGACATCATCCCGCTCGCTCTGGAGGAGGGTCTCGCCGTGCTGCCTTGGTCACCGCTCAAGGTAGGCCATCACCATCGCGCACGACGCACTGGCACCACATTCCTCGCATTCTCAGTTAACAAGCTGTCGCTGTCCCGCGGGTCCTGTCAGGGCGGCTGGCTGGCCGGCAAGAGGGACCTGACGAGGGAGGGACCCTCCGCGGGTTCGCGCGTGGAGTGGGCGCAGAACGCCGGGTGGGTCGAGGGCAACTTCGACTCGTTCAACACGCCCTACACCTGGCACGTGCTCGACACCGTCGCCGACGTGGCCGCCAAGACGAACAAGACGTCTGCACAGGTCTCCCTGAGGTTCGTACCCCCCTACACGACACTCATCACGCCACCTGGGGCTCACGGTGGGTGGATCAGGTGGCTGCTGCAGAAGCCCGGGGTGACGTCGGTGCTGGTCGGGGCGAGGACCGAGGAGCAGCTGAGGGACAACCTGGGCGCCGTGGGCTGGCGACTGGAGAAGCACCACATGGACGCGCTCGACAACGTCAGCGAGCACCCGCCGCTCTACCCGTGGCAACCCATCCACGACCGCGCGCCGCCACAGCTCTCGTGAGCCGCCAACAAGAACGCTGGAAAATAAAAGAAGAATAAAATAGGAAAAAGAAAAGAAGAAAAATAGAAACAAACATCGATGGAAGACTGAATCGAAGCCAAAGCGAGAAATGGGGGCGTTGGGCGGGTTCTGCGTCACAGACAGTCGTGAAAAGAAACACATATAGAAGCAAAGAAGAACGAATAGAAAGAATCAGATGGAGCAGAAGAGAACGCTAGATCCGAGGAGTAGCGACGTGGCGAGTGTGGTGATTAGGGTCAAGGAGTGGCTGCAGGGCCAGTCGGCGGCCCAGCTGCCGCGCACACGTAAGAGGCTAGAGAACGCCCTACGGCCCATGTGCCGCCTGTACACCATCCCCGCGCATCTCTCCCTCGAATCCGTCCTACGTTGGCTCATCCATCGCGGAATGCTCCAAATCGAGGCCAAGCCCGCACGAGGCGAGCCTCAGGTGACCCTCCACCACCCCGACGATGCATCATCTGCCGGCCAGGAGCTCGACGCCGATCTGTCGCGCAGGCTCGAGCGGTGGTGGGCGTCGGCGGTGGCCACCGGCACCCGGCCGTCCCACCTGCGCGCCCTGCTGGCCGCGCTCGTCCAGCAGGTGCTCACCGTACGCATCGACGCCCGGCCCGAGCTCGTCGTCGCGCGGCTCGTCGACGACGGCTGGCTGCAGCTCACCAACGACGACGACGGCCAGACCACCCTCGCCTACTCGCTGCCCGCCGCGGCTCACACCAGTGCCGGCGGGCCGGAGGTTGGTGGCGACGAGCACCGGCTGAGGGCGCGGTTGGAGGCGTGGCTCGCGGCGATGCGCGACAGGGAGGCGGAGAGCAGGCCCGAGGGCGGGCCGCGTAGGGACTGGGTGCGGTTCGACCGCGCGCTCGACTCGCTCGACAACACAGGCGACCGACCACGGCTCGCCGCCTTGCTCCTCGGGGCCTGCACCGTGCGCTGGCTGACGCCGGCGGCCACCGCCGCCACCGCCACCATCGATGGCGGACTGTACGTGTCGCTCATGCCGCCGCCGTCGCAGAAGGCCGACGGCGGTGTCGCGACGTGGTCGACGCACGTGTGCCCGACGTTCGACGAGATGTGGGACGACGAGTTCGACGCGCGGGTCGGGCGCAAGGGCGGCGTCGACGTGCTGCGCGGGGTCTACGCCTACGGCTTCGAGCGCCCGTCGCTCATCCAGCAAAAGGTCGTCGCGCCCATCGTCAACGGGTGGGACGTCTTCTGCCAGTCCCAGCCCGGAACCGGTACGCCTACAGCCATCAGCTGACCTCCTGCGATCGTGCGCATTCACTCACCCACGACACGACACGACACGACACGCACGCAACACGAAACGACACGACACGCACACGACACAGGTAAAAGCGCGGCGTTGGCGATGGCGGTGGTGCAGCGAGTCGCGGCTCTGTGGACGATCGAGCAGGAGAGGGAAAAGGAGAGCGAGAAGGAGAAGGAGGAGAGCGAGACCAAGGAGAGTGCCGGCGGCAGCGGCGCGTGGAAGGGCAAGCGGAACCCGATGGCCCTGGTGATCACGCCCACGAGAGAGCTCGCCCTGCAGATGCACCGGGTCATCGAGGCCATAGGCCACCACTTTGCAACCGGACCCTTCCGCGAGGCCCACGAAGCCAAGCAGGCGGCAAGGGCAGCCGCCGCCGCAGCCGCCGCCCCGACAGCAGTCGAAGTGGACCACGCGGACGACGGGCGCGAAGCTGCGCCGTGGCGGAGATCTGGTGGTGGGCGAGATCGTCGCCACCGGGATTGCTGGCGCCGAGAGCGGAGCAGGGAAGAAGGGACGATGGATGATGACGACGGCAAAGGCGGCGAGGAAGTGGTGGACGACGATGACGACGAGGCTCGGATTGAGGAGGAAGAGGAGGAAGAGAGGTCGTACCACCACCGCCGCGGTGGTGCCCCACGTGCACAGCGATCGCCGGTCAACAGCGAACCGCTGCTGTGTCACGCCCTGGTGGGAGCCACCAGCGTCAGGTACACGATTCACTTTCGCCTTCTTGTCCTGCCCCAGCGACGCATCCAGTGAGTCGCTCACTGTTTTTTCTTCCTCCTCTGCAGAAGCGACATGCGTGGGCTGAAGCGAGGGCCGTTGATCGTGGTCGGCAGCATCGGCCGCATCACCGACATGGCCAAGTACGCACCACTCGACACACACGACACGACACACGACACACGACACACGACACACGACACACGACACACGACACACGACACACGACACACGACACACGACACACGACACACGACACACGACACACGACACACGACACACGACACACGACACACGACACACGACACACGACACACGACACACGACACACAGCAATTCACACTGATTTTTTTTTATCGCATGCAACAGTCGCAAGGCGCTCTATCTGAAGGACCTGGAGATGCTGGTCTTGGACGACTCCACGTTCTTCTTCGACAAGTCCACCAAAGACGCGCTGGCGCACCTGTGCGAGACCTACCTGCGCGGGCCGCGGCCGCAGCTCGTGCTCGCCACCACGTGCGAGACCGCCGGCGCCGGTCCGACGTTCGTGAAGCACCACCGGCGCCTATGGCGGCGCACGGCCGGCGAGGGCGTGCTCAAGCCCGCCAAGCTTAAGGTGGCAGCTGACGCATCATCGGCCGACCGTATGGCGTTGACGTTCTCTGCTGATGTCAGCGCCGCCGACGCCGTCGACTTTTTTGCCGACGCGGCTGCGGAGGCGCAGCTGAGTCTGAGGCGGCCGACTTCTGGGCAGCCGGCGGCAACGACGGCGACGCGAGACGACGCGCGGCCGTACCTCGAGCTGACGATCCCGCCCGACGAGCTGGTGCTGGAGGGCGTGCGGCACTTCTACGTCGACGTGGACTACGAGCAGTGGAAGCTGGAGACCTTCTGCGACCTCTACTCCGCGATCTCGATCGTCCAATGCATCGTGTTCGTCAACACGCGGCGCAAGATCGATTGGTTGACGGAGCAGCTGCTCAAGAAGGATTACACGGTCTCGAGCCTGCATGGCCATATCGAGTCAAGCGAGCGCGAGCTGCTCCTCAAGTACGCCCACTCTTGCTTTGGCCGCACCAATACATTTTCTAACAGACACGACACACACACGACACACACACGACACACACACGACACACACACGAGTGCAGCGAGTTCAGGGCGGGAACATCGCGGGTGCTCATCACCAACGACCTGTTGGCCCTGGGCATCGATGTGCCGGCCGTGACGCTCGTGGTCAACTACGATTTGCCGCGCCTGCCGGAGCCCTACCTCCACCGGTACACTGCACCCCCAACTCGTCCGCCACCTTAATTCAATGCTCACACACACACACACACACAACACGCACGCACACCACACACCACACAACACGACAGGTCGGGACGCTGTGGGCGATTCGGTCGCAAGGGGGTCGTGATCAATCTTGTCACAACGGACGATCTGTTGGGCATGAACGAAATCGCCCAGCACTTTGCGCTGAACGTCGAGGTATTGCCCTGCGACGTGGCCGACCTGCTGCTTCAGTAGAGCTGCCCTCTCTCCTGCCTGCGCCCGCGAGGCGTCGTCGGCCTTGGTTCGCGCGCCCTGGTGAGCCCAGCAGCAGGCGCTGGCCGGCTAGTGCTCGAGAGCCTTGACGGCGACGATGCGCTGCCGCGCGTGGTCGTAGAACGTGGTCACGACCAGCTGCGCGGCGGCGCTGACCGGCGCAGACGCTTCCTTCCCGAACGGCCCCGGCGCCCAACCTCTCTCCGACTGCGGCGTCATCACAACAATTAATTATTATCAAGTGACACGACACCCACCGCACGACACACGCACACGTAGGTTCGGAAGGAGAAGGCGGCGATGGCATCGTTCGGCGCGCCGAAAATTTCGTCGTGGCCTGCAGGCAGAGGTAGTGCTGCGCGACGGACGCGGGCGTCTGTCGGCCCTGGGGACCCGAGAGAAAGTACACGCACGACGCGAAGTCGTCTTCGTTCTTCTTTTCGTCTTCGTTCTTTGTCGGGGTGCTCGCCGTGTGTGAGCAGATCGGCACAAGGCCGGCTCCGTGCCGTAGCGCCAGCCTCACCGGGCGGACAGGGAAGCGGCCGATGACGATGAAGAGGGCGCGGGCGGGGACGACAGGCCCAGGTCGACCAGCTCCCACAGAGGGTAGGGGTACCCGTGGAGGAAAGCGCAGCAGAAGCGGGCGAGCGGGATTGTAACGCGTGCTTGCCCACGGCGTGAGCCGGCATCGACCCGGTCGCCCACGCGTAGAACATCGTCGTTCCTTTTGAGTTGAAGTAGAAGGCGGTCAGGTCATGATGAAGGCAACGCGATCGACGGGCTCTGTATTGCTGGCCATGGCTCGGGTTGCTAATGGTGCTCACTCCCATCACACGAAGAGACGCGCACTCTCAAGAGTTGTAGGGGTTATGAACAGTTGTGTCGTTGTATTTGCAGGAAGAAGTGGTGGAGGAAACACGCTTAGTTGCCGCCGCGCAGACGGAGGACGAGGTGGAGCGTGGACTCCTTCTGGATGTTGTAGTCGGCCAGAGTGCGACCGTCCTCGAGCTGCTTGCCGGCGAAGATAAGGCGCTGCTGGTCGGGAGGAATACCCTCCTTGTCCTGAATCTTTTGCTTGACGTTCTCGATCGTGTCGCTGGACTCGACCTCGAGGGTGATAGTCTTGCCGGTCAGCGTCTTGACGAAGATCTGCATACCGCCGCGCAGACGAAGAACGAGGTGAAGAGTCGACTCCTTCTGGATGTTGTAGTCGGCCAGGGTACGGCCGTCTTCGAGCTGCTTGCCGGCGAAGATGAGACGCTGCTGGTCAGGCGGGATGCCCTCCTTGTCCTGGATCTTCTGCTTCACGTTTTCGATCGTGTCGGAGCTCTCGACCTCGAGGGTGATGGTCTTACCGGTCAGAGTCTTGACGAAGATCTGCATACCACCACGGAGGCGGAGCACGAGGTGGAGAGTCGATTCCTTCTGGATGTTGTAGTCGGCCAGAGTGCGGCCGTCCTCGAGCTGCTTGCCAGCGAAGATGAGACGCTGCTGGTCAGGAGGGATGCCTTCCTTGTCCTGAATCTTTTGCTTAACGTTCTCGATGGTGTCGCTCGACTCGACCTCGAGGGTGATGGTCTTGCCGGTCAGGGTCTTCACGAAGATCTGCATTGCTGGCTTGTGTGTAGCGCTTGTTGTGGTTTGTGTTGTTTTGATTGAGCGTGGCCTCTTGTCCTTTTTGTAGGTGCGCGAAGCGAAAGCGGAAGAGAAGGCATTTCAGGTTTTCTCAGTTCCCGAAACTTTTTCGGGGCTCTCTGAGATGTTTCCCAAACGTGAAACTCCCCTATTTCCGAAACAAGTTTGAGTTTGCCAAAAAACAAAGTGCGTCGTTGAATCGGTTGTCTTCCCCTATTCCGATGCACTGGAAGGATCAACGCAAGGCTGCAAGAGCGGGTGTCCCAACTCAAACTCTTCATGAGAAAAGACCCCACACCGGGCCAACCAGGATGGGTGACTCAATGCCCAATGGCCTTTACGTGGGGAGACGTGGGGGAGCTATCATCACTGCTGTAGGCAGAGAACATCCCTAAACACACATAGGTCACGGGCTTTGTATGTTCCCACTGGCCAAGGATTGGCTGACTCTGAGCTCTAGCAAAGTGCTCAATCAGGCGCTGTCTGATTGGCCAGCGATTACCACAAAAAGGCTTTCCGCCCTCACCAAACAACATTCGTCTTACTCTTCCGCACAACAACCCACAACCTCCAGCAACTGTGCAGCGCAGGGATGACCACAACCAAGCTGCTCTTTGTCGTGGCCCTCAGCCTGGCTGTTTTCGCCATCGCGGCCGTGGCCGACGACGACTACGACAAGTACGACGATAACAAGGGGCCGTGCAAGGGCGGCTACTGGCCGGATGGCAAGGGCTGCTGCCCGAAGATCATCCACGGCAAGGCCTACTACCGTGACGGCAACAAGTGCTACCCCAAGGACGTCGGCTGTGGTGTCTACTACGCTGATGGCAACGGGTACACACACCCGCGCACATACACCATCAAAACGAGCACTGGAACTGACTGATCGTTCGCTCATGACAGGTACTACCCGGACGAGAAGGGCAACTACCCTAAGGACGGCGAGGACTGCGACGATGAGCGCAAGTGCCACAAGTACTGCATCCGTCCGGAGCATGACGACGACTACCACGAGAGATCGACCACCAGGAAGCACCACCGCACCACGTCGACCACCGAGGAGTGCCCCAAGGAGACCACCTCGACCAGGAAGGAGACCACCTCCACGAAGAAGCAGACCACCACCACGCCCAAGGAGACCACTACCACCAGGAGGGAGACCACCTCGACCAGGAAGCACCACACGACCTCGACCACCGAGGAGTGCCCCAGGGAGACCACCTCGACCAAGAAGCACTACACAACTTCCACCGAGGACTGCCCCAAGGAGACCACCTCGACCAAGAAGCACACACGCACCACGTCGACCACTGAGGAGTGCCCCAAGGAGACCACCTCGACCAAGAAGCACTACTCCACCACCAGCGAGAAGTGTGATGACAAGAAGAAGCAGTGCCACGGCGGCCAGTGGAGCGACGACGACGGGTGCTGCCCGCGCAAGATCGGCCACCAGTGGTACTACCGCGACGCCCACGGGTGCTACCCGGTCGAGCGCGAGTGCGGCGGCGTGTACTACGCCGACGCCAAGGGCTGCTACCCGGACGAGAACGGCAAGTACCGCGCCGCCGGCGAGAAGTGCCCGCACCACCAGCAGTGCAAGCGCGAATGCGACGGCAACAAGAAGTACCACGATGACGATGACTACTAGAGCACGACTACGACTAACAACTTGCAGCCAATGACTTGCTGTTGTTACCTTGTTTCAGTTTAGCTTCCACCCAATCCTGTTTTAAAGTAAAGCTTTCACCCAATCAGATACATCGAGTTAAAACAAAAAGATATCTTGGAAAAAGGTAAATAAATGGAATGGAATAATAAATAGGTTACACAAATTGATAAACGGAGCGGTCGTCGTCGGCAAACTCGGCCTCAAGGCCGGGCAGGTTGACGAAAAGGTCGCCCGCCTCGAGGAGTCGCCGGCACACCTCGACCGCCTCCGGCCGCGACTCCACATGAGCTCCCTGCATCAGCCACTCCACCGCTTGAACGCCTACCATGGTACGCACACGCACCACCGCACACGCACGAGTTTGTGAGTGGAACTTGCCCGCGTGATGAGTTCTCAGAGAAAGTAGAGGTGAAGCTTTACCCCGGAAACAGTTCTCGAAGCGCTTGAGATTGTGCTTGTGGCTCTTGAGCTCCAAACCCTTCCGCATCTTCTTTCCCAACTCCTTCAACTGCACCTCGTTGCAAGCACGAACGCCTTAGTCGGAGAAGCGAAGAACGAAGAACGAAGATGAAGAAGAATGAAAAAGAGGGGCGAGCGCACATCGATGTCTTTGCCGCCCGACCGTTTGCCGGACTCCTTGTAGCCCAGTGCATCGTAGGATTGCGAGCGCCGGATACCAGAGCCCTACTCGATCACCCCCGCGCCGGCTCAACATCAGCCCCAACGCAAAAGAACGAAAAGCGACGGACGACACGAACAGTAAAGAAAGAAAGAGGAAGAACGAAGGGGTACCTCTTCCGCGGCCTTGCGCAGAGGGTTGGTGCTCTTGCGCGGCGCTACGTAGCTTCCGGTCTTCACCTTACCGACCTTTCGCGTCCGCTCTGTGTCGTCTTCATCTCCGTCTTCGGTCTCGCTCGGCCGAATGCCGGCCGCGTCGTCCCCCGCCTTCGGCGCATCGTCTTCGTCATCGCTGAGCACCCACCCTTCGTTCTTGGCTCTCCCGCCGGCTTCGTTTTTTTCGTTCTTTCCGTCGCCCGACGACTCGCCGCCTCGGTTGGACTGCCGCAGCACCACAGCCGACGTCGCCAGTGGCAGCACCGACGCCTCAGCCGACCCCGATATTGACGTGGCTATCACCACCACGCCCTCCTTCGTCTCCTTCGCTTCCTTCGTTCTTTCCCTCTCGACGCCGCGCTTGCGAGGCGAGTCGTCCCTGTTGGATTCTTTGGATTCCTTGTCCTCCTGGGCCTGTTGCGCCTCCTCTTCGCTCTTAAGGTCGCGCATGACGTCCTCCTTGGTCTTCTTCACCGACGTGCGGTTGGTGCGCTTCGATCGCCTCTTCTCTCTCGCGGCCTCCTTCGCCGCCTCCTTGTCGGCCGGGCTTTCTTCGCTGGTCTCCTTTTCCTTTTCCTTTTCCTTCTCCTTCTCCTTTTCCTTCTTCTCTTTCTTGGCGGTCTTGGTGTTCTTGGAGGACTTGCTGCTCATCGACGAGCTCATCTCCTCCACCTCCGCCGCCGCCGCCGCCGCCGTCTCACCCACCACCACCGCCGGCCTCTCCTTGTCCTTCTTCTCCTCCTTCTTCTCGTCGTCCTTGTCCCGCTTCTTCTTCTCCTTCTTCTCTTTCTCCTCCTTCTTGTCGTCTTTCTTCTCCTTCTCTCCTTTGTCTTGACTCTCCCGCGGCGTAATACTGGATGAGCTGCCCTTGTCCTGTTCGCCGGACGTTCGGAGGAGGTGCACCGTGCGCCTCTTCTTCTTTCTTTCTTTCCTCCGCTCAGCGGCGGCGTCGTCGCCTTCGAGGGCTGCCTCCCCAGCGGCGCCTTCGCTCTTCTTTCGCGTTCGCTCTTTGACCTTGGTCCGGTCGCTCGACGTCGACGACGAGATCGAGTGCGAGGACGACGACGTGTCGAAGTCGTCTACCAGTCTGTACTTGTCGACATCATTGCTGTCGTCATCGTCGTCGCCGCCGTGGGCCAATCGCTCGCGCACCTTCTTGGCCCGCTCGCGCTCCTCGGCCTTCATGCGGGCGTCGTAGGCCTTGTAGGTCTCCTTGAGCTCGTCGCGCTCCTCGGTCATGTTCTTGAGCGCGGCCTCGAGCTCCCGGACCCGTCGCTCGGCCTCGCGTCGCTCGCGCGCCATCTGCTCCCGCTCGGCGTCGAAGCGCACCCGATCGGCGTCGAGCGCGGCCTTGTCGTCGCTCTGTCGGGCGAGCTTGACCAGCAGCTGGTGCTTCTCCTCGAGCATGGACACGCTCTTGGCCTTCTCCTTCTCGGCCTCGCCGCGCCAGTAGTCCACCATCTCCTTGTCCTTCTGCAGCTTCGCGATCTCCACCCGCATCCTGCGATCACCACCAGTGAGCTCACAGGGGAAAGAACGAACAAGAAGAAAGCGAAGTCCAAGATCGAATGGGGGGGGGGAAGAGCGAAACGAATCGCAAAGAAACGCACTTTTTGGAGTCGTCGATCAGCGCGATGAGCTCCTTCTCGATCATTTCCTTGGCCTTCTTGAGGTTTTCCTTTTCCTTTTCGACGTGCTTGCGCTGCTCCTCCTCCTTCTCCTTCTCGAGCTTCAGTCGAACCACCAGCCGCTCAAAGTCCTCGCCCTCCTCCTAGTCGTCGATACATTCCAACACCATAGGAGTTAAAAAAAACATCACACAAAAGAGCAGAGTGCGGGGCGTACGAGATTGAGGAGGTCGGGGTTGGTCTCGAGCTCGCCCTTGTTCTTCGTCTTCTTGTGGAGGAGACGCCGGGTGGCCTTTTCGAGGGCCGTCTCCTTGTCCTTTTCCTTGGGGCTGTCCTTGGCCGGCAGCTCGATCAGCTCGCGCTCGCGCTTCTCCTGCTGCTCCTTCTCCTTCAGCTTTTCCTTCCGCTCGCGCTCCTTTCGCTCCTTGTCGCGCTTTGACTCCTCCGTTTCGATCTCCGGGACCGTCCACGCCGACAGCACCTTCTCCAGGTGCTTCAGATCCTCCTGCATCGCCAAACCGTTAATGTAAGCACACAACACACAGCACACCGCACACGCTCCACCGCACGCGCAGGGCACGTACGTGGAGTTCGGGGGCCTGCATGAGGACGCGAATCTTGTCAAGGTTGCGGTGGAGATAGAAGTGGATGATGTCCAGCCAGTCGGCCCGCTGCTCCCGCTCGTCCCGGCGCGGGTGGGACTCGCCCGACCCGCCGTGCGGCGCTGCCGCCACCGGCGCCGCGGCCGTCGTGGGTGGCACGCCGGCGTTGGCCTCCGGTCTCTTATTGGGCGGGTGGTCTGCATCGTCCGTCGCTCCGCGGCTGCCTGCTGACGTCACCGCGTCGTCCCGCGAGTGCTCGCGGTCGGCCACATGGAGCTGTTGCGACGTGTTCGACCGCACCGTATCCCCCGCGTCGTCCGACATTTCGCGCACCAGGTCCGGGGCTGACCGCGCAACCTGCAAACGCACGACACGCACACGACCGACGACACGCGTGTAAGCAGTCTTGTCATTCTTCGGAACAGGAGTGAAGAAGTTGAGGTTGAGGAGAGAGGGGACGTACGAGGCCGGAGGGCAGGAACGAACCGGGAACGGAAGGCGCGGGGCCGGAGTGGGCCGAAGAAGCGCTGTGGGCGATGGGCCGCGATTCGATCGTGCCCGCGCGCGCTCTGGCCTGCTGCGGGGGGGATTGGCCAACGGGTTGGAGGGTGGGTGAGCTCCGGTGGACTGCAGCTGATGACAAAAAAGAAAAGAAAAGAGAAGAAGAAGAGAATAGAGAAGAGCGAGGAAAAAAATGTGGAGTGGTACTCGCGGAGAGAGGAGGGCAACGTTGTTCTTCCAGTCCTGCATCTGGCTGATGCGGTCGTTGGTCTTGACCAGCAACGGGTTGGATATGTCCTTCAGCACGCGCTCCTGGAAGGCCTGGCGCTGCTTCTGCTCGAGTCGCGCAATCTCCTCCTCGCTCGGCACCATCTGCAAGCAATCGGAGTTAAAAACAAACATCAAGCGCGAAGAGAGCGAAGGCGAAGGTGAGTGAGGGGTACCGAGGCTTCGGTGAAGAAGTTTAGAAGGTCGGCCGAGTGCTTGTCGATGAACTCGTTCATGGGGATCATGTACTGCTCGGCCTTGTCGCTGTACGGAGCCACGCACGTGTTCATTATTTCAAGTCCGAGAGAATGAAAGCGACGGAAAGAACGAAAGGAGAGAAGGGGGCGTTGGCGTGGTTGGTTTGCTTACCTGAAGCGAAGGCCGTTGGCCATCATCTGCATGACCTTGGAGATGAGAATCAGGGAACGCAGGGCGACGGGACCAGGTGCGGCCTCCACCACGGAAAACTTGTGCGGAGTGAAGATCGCAGGGCAGAAGAATCGCAGGAACAGCAGGCCGCCTGTGTGCGTGTCGTGTGCGTGTGCGTGTGCGTGTGCGTGTGCGTCGTGCATGTAAGAGAAAGCGACAAGGATTGGGGCAAAAGAGAGAGAGAGAGAGACACGAACCAACGGCGGAGAGATTCTGACGGATCTGTTTGCTCTCGGGGAACTTGCGCACGGCGGACATCTGCACGTATTCGCACACGTGCCTCACGAACACGGGGCAGTCTTCGATCGACTTGGTGATCGTGTTGAAGAAGAGCTCGCAGTAGCTCGTCAGCCGCTTGAGATTCTCGTCGTAGTTGTCGTCCGGCTTGAGCCTGCGCGTGCAGCCCAGCGTCAATGGAATGCGTGGAATGCACGGAATGTGGAATGTGGGAAGAGGGGTGTGTACTTGAGGGGATCGATTTCGATGCGTGGGTTGGACATGCAGACTTCGTGCACGATCCGGCGGAGGGTCATCTGGAGGTACTTGGTGCCCACGTGCTGCAGCGTGGCCGACAGCATCTTCGCCGCCGCGCTGTTGCTTCGGAAAAGCGTCGCCGGCGATGCTGCACAACCATCACCACCACCATCAGTCCTGCGTGCGTGTGCGAGTGCGAGTGCGAGTGCGTGTGCGTGTGCGTTGAAAGGAACCCGTACCGGTGCTGTCGACTTCCTTGTCGATCAGGGATTTTAGCAACTCGAGCAGCAATTGCGCCTGGAAGGGGGAAGTAATGAAAGAATGAGGCCGGGCTTTGGGTTGATTGAGGTGAGGGAGTGGCGAGCTGAGCGTACGTTGGGTCCCTTGGTGTAGAAGTAGTGGACGGAGGCGTCGACCAGGACCGTCGCCTCGCTGCCCGTGTCCACCGACTCGTAGAGAGCGTGCAGGGCCGCAAAATCGCCCCGCACCAGCATCTGACCAACAAACAAAAACAATAATTAATTAATTCACGAAATTATTTATAAAACTGAAATAAATAAATACGTAAAAAGAAGAAGATAATTTGCGTTTATCCGAGTTTATTCAAATAACGGATTGATTTTTCTCGCTGTAGGAATAAAAAGAAAGAAATAAAGAACGAAAGATGGGAGCGGGGGGGGGTACGCGAATGAAGTCGGCCTCGCGTTCGGCGCGGTGGAGGCGGTGGTTCTTTTTACCTCCGACGCCCCCGGCGGCCTCGGTGTCAGGGGCGCTCTCGCCAGCGCTGGGGGTGGAGCCACCCGATGAGGGCGCGGGCGCAATGGAGACGCCGGCATTCGAAGATGAGATGGGGGCCGTCGCGAGTCCTCCCGAAGTAGGCGAGGCTGGAGTCGCCTCGCCCCCTCCATCTGCTGTTCCAGAAATCGTCGCCGATGGCTTGCCCAAATCGGCCATCGTTGCGCTGATTCACCCCTTTTGAGTTTAAATAATGGATGAAGTCGGGGTGCGCGTGGAAATCTATTTGCCTGCTGGTGATGTGAAGAGGAGACCGTTTGATGTGTTGGAGTGGCGGTTGACAGGGCTAATAATCCAAAACAAAAAACGAAGATGGGAAATGAAAACGGAAAAATAAAGAACGAAACACAGCCTTCGCTTTCGTTCTTCTTGTTCGGTTATATGGCGAGAAACAAAGCGCCTCAGTTCCGACACCAACAGCGAAGGAGTGCGCTCGTTGTTGCCCCCACGGCTGAAGAGGACGACGGTGCGTCCACCTCTGATATGAATTGGTGCTGGTGTTCTCACGAGCTGAGTTTCGATTGGCTACAATCCTGACCGCCCTCTTAATTTCAGCTCTGGGTTGGTGCTCGTCGTTTTGTTGGACCTTCTCCATGGCCCGATCGCGACTTGTGATGAGACGTGAAGCCTGACGTGGCCGCGTGGCACACCATCTGTGGACATATGCGACCTTCCCGCTATCTCTCCGCTCTCCAAAGTACGCCTACGAACTGATCTCGGGCACGTGTGCGCCGCCTTCAATCTGACTCCTCGACCCAGGGCCAAACCTCCCACAAGCCCACAAACCACGCCGACCACCACAACACACTCACGTTCTCCTTCTCGGTCGCCATTCCTCCTTTGCTCAGCCCCTACCACATAGCCCTTCTCACACTAAATGCACACAACCAACAACGCCACCCCAACAACTACCACTACCACACCGATTGCGTTCCAGCAGGCACGTCCACGAATGTCGAACTCCTCCGGTGCTCCAACGCGTGGAACTGACGGCTAAGTCTCTTTTCTTTTCGCACACGTCATCAGCTGGCCGAGGCGACGCAAGAGGTGCTGCGATTGAAGACCAAGAAGCAGGAGGTCGGGCTTACGCCCGAGGAGAGCAACCTGTTCGATCTTAATCGCGTACTCCTTCAACTGCACCTGCGTCAGCTCGACGTCCGGCTCGTGCGTAAGCGGAGCCACTCGTCTTCATCTTCATCTCCAGGGTCCTCGTCGCCGTCATCGCCGGCCTCGTCCGACCTGTTCCAGGGAGTGACTACGGGCTACCAGAAGCGGGTAAAGAGGGTGTTTGCCGGCAGGGTTTGTGGTCGCTGCGGCACGGCCTACACGAGCCAGTGGCGATCGGGACCCCATGGCCCATCAACGTAAGTGCCCATCGGCATTACCCCCCCCCCGGTGGGCTATGACCACCAACCAACCCTAACCCTGCTTTTCTCTTCGCTCTTCGCTCTTCGCTCTTTTCGGTGACAGGTTGTGCAATGCGTGTGGCATTCGTCATTTCAGACAACTCAAGCGAGACGCTCGCCGCGGCAAGTGCGCGGCTGTGGCCGCATCTTCGGACGATGAGACACTAATAGACACGCGATCGCCAGCGGAGTCAGCGAGGAGAGGCAGCATTCAATTCGTGCTTAATTGAACCAATCAGAAATCAGAACATAGAACCACCTTTTCGCCTGTTGCTCGCTTGTAACTTAGCAGGTGTACATCTCCAGTTTCTGGCGTTTGGCCAACAGTGAACGCAAATTAGGTTCACATCAATGTAACTTGGGCGAGTGATGGACCACCGCTCAGCTGGCTCCGCCAGGAGGCAGCTCCAATTTGGATAAGGTGTGGCCTTTGTGGACAGCACGTCGTTGATGGCGCGTGTGACGCACGGCCTGTCTGGCGGAAACGAGATGCCGTCACCCATCTCTGCTCACATCGCGCGCGGACCAATCTCACTTCGCCTCACCTCACATAAAACCTGCCCCCCTCTTCCACTTCAACAACTCAACTCAAACACCACTCCCTGAGAACACCACTCAGCGATGGCCAGCCCCTACACCTACACCAACCACCCAGACCTGTTCCTTAAGGTACTCTTCGCCCACTGAGAGTATCAAAGATGAAATAAAATACAATGCACGTCGTTGATGGCTCGTGTTGGGTGGCAGGTGGGCATCCTGGCCAAGGAGGTGTCGAGGCTGACGACGAAGTTGCAGAATGCTAGTCTCACCCTTGCTGAGACCGACTTGTTGGAGTGTAATCGGCTGCTTCTCGAGCGGCTGCTGCTGTTGACCCAGCTCGTTGGCCATCACCACAGCCAGCAAGCGCCCTCCTCTACTTCGCCTTCACTTCCATCAGCTGATCTGGGCTCATCTTCATTGTCATCGTCTTCATCCTCATCATCAGCCCGGGCTTGCTCTTCTTCGTCTTCGCTCCACCTCACATCCAAGCAGCCGCAGCGCTCGAAGAAGCTGTTCCCTGACCGCGCCTGCCGCCACTGCGGCACGGCCACCACCAGCCAGTGGCGCACAGGCCCCGTGGGTCCCTCGACGTGCGTGACCTCCTTCGTGTTCATGACGCGAATGACTCACCAGGTTGCCAGTTCCGGTTGGAACCTGCCCTTCCGAGTTTTCTACACCGTCACATGACGAGGGGATCGATCAGAAGCCACCGAACAACTACTGAATTCTATTTACTTTCAGGTTGTGCAACGCTTGCGGCATTCGCTATGCTCGTGCGCACCGCAAACTACAACTACAACAACAGGAGCGACATGAAGAGCGAAGCGGCGCAGAGTCCCCCACCTCCACTTCCACTTCCACTTCAGGGCTGGCCAGCCCTGAAGTGCCGCCAGCCTCACCGCCTGCTCTCCGAGGCAGCGTACAGTTCATGCTCAACTGAAGGCTGGCTTGCCAACGCTTTGTACACATCATACATGAGGGCTTGAGGCAAAAGGCTGTCATGCCACCTTCGAAAGACAACGGTGTCCCGCTCTTGAAAATCCATTTACAGGTTTATGTGTGCGCGTGTGTGTAAGTTTGTTGTTGGGTGCTCCTACGGCGATGCGTCGTGCGCGCGGCGTGGCCTGGTTTCCGTTGCGTTTTTTCGCTCGGTACGCGCGTTTCCGTACTTGTCGAGTCGCTGGCGCATGAACGACTTAGTTGCTGTGGGCCTGGTCCTCGCGCTTGGCGTAGAAGAGGACGCAGGCATCGCCGCTGCACAGAATCGACTTGAGGCTGGGCAGGTCGGACTCCTCGCTCGGCAGCTGGTAGGTGGCGCTGGGCGTGTAGTGGTAGAACCTGCGGTCGCCCGGGTTGCGCACGCACGCCGAATAGCCCCGCGAGCCCGACAGTTGCTGCGCATAGGAAAAGAACGAAGAGCGATGAGGCGATGAAAAGCGAAAACGAAAAACGAAAGCGAAGGCGGGGGGAGGGTACCAGCACGGCCTGGAGGTCGTAGAGGATCTTCTTGTGGCCGTGGTGGGGCTGGTGCTCGGAGCAGCCGTCGACAGTCTCCTCCACATAGCTGGTGAGATCAAGCCCGCTGATGGGGAAGTCCACCTCCGTCTTGCACACCCTGTGCCAATATCTGATAGCGCGCCGCAGTGAGACACACGTCATGGCGCGTGTGTCGTGTGGCTTGTGTAGTGTGCCGTTGTGTGTCGCGCGCACCTGTTAAGTTCGAAGCGTGACAGGTGGATCATGAGGGAGGGCGGCAGCTCGCCGATGGCGGTGGCCTTGGTGGCCTGCTTGAACTCCTTGCAGTGCTGGCAGAACCACTCAGGGATGCGGTACTGGCCGATGTACTTGTGCAGGCAGTCCTGAAGGGTGACCTTGGGCGCCACACCGCCCGTCTCCTCGAGCTTGTCGGGCCACATGTTGAGCAGCTGCACCCCCCCTCTACATTAGCGTTTTATGTCCGACCCGCGCAACATCACGTGAGGGGCAGGGAGGTACGTACCAGAGACTTGTGGAGCTTGGATTCGTACTCGTCGCTGGGGATGTTCCAGTCCACCACTATTTTTATGTCCGAAAGAGAGAAAGTTGGGTCAACATCTTCGCGCCACGCGGCAATAGTGGGGGGGGGGCATTCAGGGCGTGTGTGGAGGCGCCTGTGCGTACCGAGGTGGTTCTCGGGGGCAAAGCTGACCGGCACCTCGTCGTAGGGCATCACGCAGCCATCGCACCTGAAGCCCTTGTCGCACGAGCCGCAGCTACGATGGAGTCAAGAAAGCACCGGTGAGACCTCTTCGAGCATTTGTGGGATTTCACATATGTACGGTGGTGGAGTGGAGGGAGCGCCGTACTTGGCGAGGAACTGGTCGACGATCTTGATCTCGAAGGGGCCCACGTGCCGCTTGCTGTCGGCGTGGTGGCCCTTCTTGTCCTCGCGCCCCTTGGCGTCCTTCTCGCCCGCCAGTCGCTTCTCCTCGCTCTCCCGGATCTGGTCCGCCAGCTCGGCGTACGACAGATCCTTCGAATAGCCCAGCGTCTCCTTGAACCTATTCATCACCACCACCATCACCATCATAGCACACATGGCATGAAACGCAAGGTCAGCCCAGTGCACTCTCGCGCTGTACCGTACGATAGGAAGCACACGGGATGTGACCAACAGTACCTGTCCCACACGATTGTGTACAGTTGGGCGTAGGTCAGGTTGGAGGGCACGGGGAAGGGCTTGCCGATGATGTGCGTTCCCATGTCATCCTCCTTGCGCTGCCTGTTATGAAGGAGAGAGCGCGCACACGCGTCAGGTGTGTGTCGACACCGCACGCGCACGCGCACGCACCACCGCACGCGCGCGCACACAGAAGGGGCGAGGAGGAGGAGAGGCCCGTACTTGTGGTATCGGTGGATGACGAAGAAGGGCAGGTCGGACTTGGCGCCGACGACGGGCGACGAGGCCTTGTCGAACGGGAAGCTCATGCGGCGACGGGTCTGCGCGCTCTGGTGGGCCGCGGGCACCTCGTAGACCACCACCACGTCCTTGTCCTTCAGCACCTCCACGGGCGTCGAGTCGTCTGTTCAACAACGTGTGTCGTATGTTAGGGAGAGACCGACAGCGCACACGACAGACGTACGACACGCACGGCGTGCGAACCAATGATCTGAGCGATGCGACCGCCGTAGACTTCGGTGACGATGAGCTGGTCGGGTCGGAGGGGCTTGCCCAGACGCTCGATCAGTCCCACCTTGAGGTCCTGCCCGTAGCTCGTCTTGAACACACTGGTGGGCGCCCACCACCCCAAACAAAGCACAAAGAATGGCAAAAATGCGTGAGCCACACTGCCGGAGACATTCTTCAAAAAACTTGGCGCGAGTGGGTACCTGACAGAGTGCTTGGTGGGCTTGTTGGTGGCGCTGGGGTTGTCGGGCACGAAGGTGACGACAATCGAGCGCTTCTTGTCCAGGCTCGTCGGCAACACGAGCCCGTTGGCCACGCTCACGCTCACAGTGCGGTGCCCGCACCCCGTGCAGCTGATCGCCGTCTTCAACAGACCGGTGAACTGTACGTCGACAATCACAACAACCATGTCGACGGAGCGTAAGCGGGCATGACCAAGGGAGAAAGTTGCACTGTGTGTGTCGTGCGTGCGTGCGTGCGTGCGCGTGTGTGTTGATTCACGTACCAGGTTGGCGATGAGGATGGGATTGGCGCGCTTGTAGGACTCCCAGTACTTGGCGGCGACGTGGTCGTCGCCCAGGGCCTCGTCTTCGGGCGTGGGCTCGTAGGCGGGGCTCTTCACGCTGAGGTCCTCCTTCAGGTGTTCGAGCACCCAGTCCACCATGTCCGAATACCGACCAGCTTCCTCTGCATTGCACCGGTGGAGACCAACAGATTTTAGGTCCGAACCTGCGCGCGGACCTAAAAAGACGCGTACACACCACATTGGGGGGGTTGACTTGGTGATACCTTCGACGCTGCCGGTGCCGCTGAGGTGCGGTGTGCGGCTGGTGACGACCTGCTGGAAGGCGGCGAACTGCTCGTCCAGCTCCCGCAGCTCATTCGGCGTCTTGCCCTGCAGCGCCTTGACTGTTCGCGACCAAGCGTTACATAACATTTCAGCTCACAACGATCATCGTGTGCGCGTGCGGCGGTGCGTGTGCGGTGGTGCGTGTACCGCAGAGGGCAAAGTGCTGAGCGAGGGTGAGGCGACGGCTGCCGTGGTAGACGTCCTGCGCGTCCCACTCGCCAGAGATGTTGAGGTCGCCCATCGAGGCCTCGGCGGCGTGGACACTGTCGGCGCCAGCGGACTTGTTCTTCTCGGGCTTGAGCTGGGCCTTGTAGGCGTCGGAGAGGAAGTAGTCGCGCAGGGCCGGCACCTGGCTGAGGCACAGGAACAGGGCCGCGAGCGGGTTGAGCGGCGACACGTCGGTGCGGTTCTTGAACACCATACGCATGAACTTGCGCTGGGCCAGGTTCGGCATCTGGTGCTTGTTGCCCTCGCTCGGCTGTGGTAACACCATATAAGCCGCCGTCCCAACCACACAACACACGACATACGACACGTACCGAGTGGTGCGGCGACTTGGACTGCTTCGGGCGGAGGATGATGATGGTGGGCTTCTTCTTCTTCTGCGAAGGCGACGACTGCTGGACTGCCGCCTTGACGGCATCGAAGCCGTCCTCGTCGGCGAACACCACCTCGTTGTCGCCCACGCTCTCCTCCTCCCCCTCCCCCTCCCGCTCTTCGCCTTCGTCGCTTTCGCTCTCGCTCTCGCTCTCGTCTTCGATCTTGATGGCCTTGGCCAGCAGCAGGTTGTCCAGGGACGAGTGGAGCGGCTCCTTCCTGAACATCAGCGGCGACGGCCCACCGGCAGACGACGGCGACGAAGGTCCGCCGAAGCGGCCGCCAGCCGGCGACGTCGCAGCGAGCGATGCGAAGTAGGCCGTGCCGGGCGATTGTGACAGCTGGCCGTGGGGCGGCACGGAAGGCGACCCCGAGAAGCCGCCGCCGAACGTCGGGTGGCGCGCGCTGGGCTGGACGCTCGCGATCGGGTACACGCTGCCGGGCGACGACGAATACGAATAGGTGTAGAACGGATTGGGCGAGCCCGACAGTGCGCCGGCCGGCGGGAACTGTTGCCCATGCGCGAACTTGGGCGACGACGAGAACACGTAGGGGTTGCTCGACCCCGATGAGCCCGAGCCCGACTGGCCTTGGCCCCACGCGCTGCTGCCGCCACCACTTCCGCCGCCGCCGCCGAACGGGCCGAGGCTGGGCGAGGAGAGCGAGGGCGCCTGGGAGTGGATCGGGTAGACGCTGCCGGGCGATGACGAGTAGGAGTAGGCGTAGAAGGAGGGGCGAGACGAGGGCGAGGCCGGGCCGCCGAAGCCCATTCCTGACGGCGCGCCGGGCGGGACGAGGTACGGGTTGTTGGGCGGCAGGTACGGGTTGGGCGAGGCGGCCGACGGCCGGCCGATGCCGCCCGTGGCGGTGAGGTAGGGGTTGATCGGCGACTGGCCGCGCGGGTGGGTCAGTATGCCGTCGTCCTGGTAGTGGTCGGCAAAGTAGGCGTTCGACACGGGCGACGTGCCAAAGGTGTAGGTCGACGGCGAGCGCGCGTGCGAGTGTGCGTGCGACGTGTGCGATGCGACGGCCGCGGTGTGGCCGCGACGCGGCGACGGACCCTTGGGCGAGGCCGTCGACGGCGAGTTGCGTCCGCCGCCCGGGCTGCCGCGTGTGGGTGAGTTGGGGATGTTGATGGAGCCCGAGGAGCCCCTGCGGCCGCCCAGGTCGGCGGCGGGGTGGTGAGCGCCGGCCGGCGACTCACCGCCGGTGGCGCTCTCCTTGACCTTGTGGATGCCCAGCTCCTTGAGGGTCTCCACGGTCTGGGCCAGGTCGTACTCGCATGTGATCAGCACGGACCTGTGTTGGTTCACTCACGGTGTGAGGCCCGAGCATTCCAAGAATTCCAATTTTGACAGGTGGTCATCCACGGAAAGAACGAAGCGCGAACAAAAACGCGAAAGCGAAGACGAAGACGACGGAGAGGAAGAGGAAGAGTACCTGGCGACTTCCCTGTCCATGGCGGGAAAGATGGCCAGCAGCTTCTCCACCACGGTGTCCCTGTCTCCGGCCTCCATTGACTTGGTGAGGTTGCTCATCTTTTTCTCTGCTGCGTGCGACGTTCTGTGGTTTCCTTTCCCTCTTCAACTGTTGGTGGTGCTAGAGTGCCTGTTCGTAAGCGCGTGTGTGAGTCCAAGAGGAGAGCGGGTGGGCTGAGCAGCTGCAGCTGTCGTGGCTGGAAGGCGAACAGTTGAGATGTTGAGTGTTGAAGATGATGCAGCTGCGCGCAAACACCAACACAACAGAGGGAGGTGTGGCAGAGAGGTGAAGAGAGTGGGAAAAAAAGGGCGAAGAAGAGGAAGGTGGTGCCACTAGTGACCGGACATTGAGGAAGAAGAGGTTGAGGTTGTGGTGTGGGAATTAACTCCGCCACAATATTCTGCGGACCCTCGCGGTGCAGAACAAATTAAAAATAGGAAAAATAGAAAGATGAAAATAGAACAAATAAATAAAAAGCAAGGAAAAATAGAAAGATGAAAATAGAACTAATAAATAAAAAGCAAAAGTAATAAGATGTGGCCTCGGTCAATTCAACGAGGGTGGCACCCTCCCCAGGTTTCACTCTTAAAAATATTTACAGAACATAAATCGTAACATTTATAAATCAAGGCCAGGCGCGTACCACTGTGAATCTTTTGGGCTGAAGGGACCAGTCTAATCTTTCAGTCACTCCGCGCGAGGTCACCTCCCTTTCGTTCGTTCTCGATCTGTGGAGCGGTGAGCGAAGACGACACAAGGCGTGACTGTGCTCGAGTTCTGCAATGAACACAACTTTGCGCCCGTAATTCGTCGCACCCCAATCCCGGACGCACGCGGCCACCATCGCCGATTGGTTGGGATTGCAAGAAATTCAACAGAAAATTGGAGGACAAGGAGGAGAAACTCGCGTGAGAATTCATGGCACGTGCCCACAAAAAACCATGTGCGGCCGCTAACTGGGCGAAGCGTACACGACCAGCCGACGACAAGCGGCGGTGATGTTGCCGAGGGCTCGATGAGGGCTTCATCTTCTCAGCCTGGCGGAGTCCAGCCTTGTAAGGTGAGCTTGAGACCAGAAGAACGAAGAGTGGAAGAAAGATGAAGTACCTGCTGGCGTATGATGGCTCGTCCAACTCCAAACAGGCGCTGGACTTGACGATAAAGCTGCTGAAGCCGACGGACGACCAGCTGGTGGTGCTTACCGTGACAGAGCGCATTCCTCAAGCGGACTGGCCCTTCTTCGGCGATGGTGCGCTCCCGTTTCTTCGCTCCACACAATCACTCGGTGCAGGCCCTGCTCTGACTGACCGCAGTGTGGCCTAAAGAAGAGGAGGCAAAGCAGCTCACCCAGAAGAGGAAGGACGCCAACGACGCCATACTCGAGGAAGTGCGTGCGCCGCTCAACGAACACAACGTACGTTGCATCGTCTTGACGCTCTTGCCCATGTCTGACCATATGGCTGCACCCCCAACAACAGATAAGCTACACGCTGATGAACAAGGTGAGCCTCGACGTGAGAAGCGAGATCATGGACAAGGTGGAGGAGATACAACCCGACATCCTGGTTCTGGGCGCTCGCGGCCTGGGTACCGTGCGCGGGTACCTGCACCACCCACCACCACCCACCACCACCACGGACAATGCTAGCGTTGGAAAAGCCTCTGAGCTTACCTGATGTCTGGCGCCAGGCTTCTCATGGGCAGCGTGTCCCAGTACTGTGCGCGCAACTCCAAAGTGCCAGGTGCGTGAGCCCTGAGCTGTGTCACGCGTCGCTCTTGGTCGTGGTCGCACTGTGACTCACCTTGGCCTTCTTCACCTCCTTCAGTGCTGGTCGTTCCGCCGCACAAAGACGAAGTCTAGAGACAGACAGACAGACAGACAGACAGACAGACAGACAGACAAACGCGGCGGATGACGGGGAGGGGAGAGGTGTAGAGAGGAGGGAAACTGGGAGAGATGCAAGAAGAGCAGCTGCATAGCGGAACGATAACAATTCACAACAAAAATACAAAAGCAAACCTCTCTTGCGCGGAGAGGGCGCCGCCTTACTCGAGAATGACCTGGCAGTCGTTGATGAAGACTTGCACCGCTTCCAGCAGTTCCTATATGGTATGCGCCCGACCATTGTACGTCGTTAGTCGTAGTGTTGCACGAGTACGTGCGCGCGTGTGTGTGACGACCAACGATCATTTGATGCGAAAAAAATGAGGGGGCAGAAGGAACCTCTTCGGTCAACTGCTCTGCGGATGAGTCCTCCATCATCTCTTCATCGTACATGAACCCCTCGACATCCAGCACCAGCGAGTTGCCGCTCTCCGACCTCCTGAACACATGACAGGTGTGAGCTCGCTGCCCACAAGAAAAACATGTGACCACTCGAATCGCAAACGCACCCGCCGCTGAGCTTGAGCGCGTCGCCAGAGTGCGTGAGTGGAACGTTGGTCTTCGCGGGCGGCAACGTAGGCTGGCAGGCCACGTGTGGGACCTTCTACAATAGCACGCGCAACAAAAGTCAGCGCAGAGCGGGATGACGGCCGAGCGCAGGTTTGGGGGCGGGGGTGCCGTACGGGTGACCCGGATTCGTTGTTGAGAGCCGCGAGCTGCGCGATTGGGATCATGACGATTGCGCCGCTCTTGCGCTCGGGCTTGATCGCGTCCAGATCTTCCACCTGACACGGTGCACAAGGGCAACGACATGCAAACGCGCGTGAGTGCAGCGCCGGTCGATCCGGGTCCCAATCGAAGCGAGTGGCGGTGAGTAGGATGTGTGGTGGGTGATAGGTGGAACCGCAGTACCTCTGCAAAGAGATAGGGATGCTGCGTGATGAAGGTCTTCATCATCGACAGCAGGTACGGAGCGTCGGTCATGCTGTGCCGCGAAACAAGAACGCACGTAGGAGAAGTGCGACGGTTTGTTTGCAGTCAAACACCAAGAAGCACTATGCGAGAAGGAGCGGGAGCGGGAGTACTACCTTTCGAGCAGGTTGAGGTCGTTGGATCGGAAGATATTCGGCGCCAGGCAAATCGCCAAGTTCTTGGGCGTCATCTGCGTCGCACAGAGCAAAAAGACGGATGCAGGTTGAGCCAAGCCAAGCGAGGAAAAGCCAGGATATAGTGCAGGTGCGCACCTGGTTCACTTTGCTCATGTTGGCGATTCGTCGGAGGAGCCCCGCGAGCTCTGCCAGCATTGCTCTGGTAACAACACAATGATAATAATAATTGAGAATAATGGCGCCGCCCAGTCGTCGAGCGTGTGCTGATCGCTCATATCATCGGAGATTGGCTCAACGACGTCGGCGTACCGGTGCGCTGGCGGCATTTTGAAGATGAGCTCGCGCAGATCCCGCTGTGGACGAGAGACGAGAGAAAGCCGACGTCGTGAGAAAGAGTCATTTCGACCAGCTGGGGCGATAGGAAGAATGGTATATACCAGGCGTGCCGTGGCATCGTGGCATCGTTCTTTCTGTAGGTCGAGGAAGAGCTTGTAGAAGTCGTTCGGCACCAATGGCTCCGGCAGCTCTTTCATGAACCTAGATGGCGCCCGACGTGATTGGCAAGGTCAGGTCAGAAAGTAGCAAGTAGGCATCAAGTGGGCGGCAGCGAGCGGTACAATTTGAGGAGGGACGCGACTGCATGAGGGCCGGACGAGGTGAAGTCGGGCAAGGCAACGTTCCACAGGTCCTTGCCTGTGATAAAAAGCCGGTGAGCGACCACCAAGAAGCTTGGCACAGGGAACCGTTGAAGGAAGAAAGTGGATTGTTGGTGCGTACTTGTGTCGAACGCCTTCTTGAGGTTGCGCACGGATTCAGCGCCGCCGGAGAGACGGAAGATGCCCTGCACCTCCAGGACTGGAGTCGGAGGAGCACTCGAGTGGGTAAGCAAGAGCGCTGATGGCATTCACTCTGAGGTGCTGGTTCCTTCATACCGCTGTCCAGATACGTAAGGATTCGATGAACAACGATTGGGATCCCGAGATTCGTTTCCTCTCTGCGCACCAGCTGGAGGGAGAGCGGAGACCGTGCGGTTGGGTCAGCATCTATGCAATACGCGTGACACGCCTTAGTGTGCACGTTGGAGGGTTGGTACCTCTTCCAATAGAATGCCGAATACCCGTCCGCGTTGTCTATCCCAATAATAGCGAATAATGAACACATTTGAGCAAAAACAGTGAGAACGATGATGAGCCAAGAAGCGAAAAGGGGCGGGGGTTACTTGTCTTGGCCAAGGTATCGTTTGTACAGACCTCTCCCTTTGCCACCTGTCACCGCCGCACGTTATGCCAGAGAAGATGAAAGTAGAGTTGGCGGCAAGGAAAGGCTCATCATGGCCGTGGTGATCACCGCACGCTGTAATACCTTTGGTTGCGGCAGGCTTGCTCGAGGGTGGCGCTTGGACAGGCCGAACGATGGCGGACTGAGACTTGGGCGGCGGACAAGTACTTGCGGTGTGGTCCTTTCCCTCCTCTTTCCCGGCTCCAGCTCCGGCACCGACGGGCGCTTTCGCTTGCGTGGCTTTCTGTAGCCGCTGGATCCACCCTTCCACATCCTGTATCGACAGCAAGGCAAGGGGTTTAGTTGCCAGAACTCTGCGACACGCTACGCCACGCACATGACACGACACGACACGACACGCACGACACAACACACGCGACACACGCACGACACAACACGACAATGACCTTGTCCTGCTCGCCCTTGAGCATGTAGATGCGTCCCTTGGCTGTTTTGACGAGAAAGAGGACGTTGCCGGCGTTTGCTGTGTGGTGGGTGTGAGCAAGCAGTAAACGGTCAAGAGAATCGAGGCACACGCGTACGTAGGCTCAGCTCTGGCGCGCTAGCGTCGTCAGGTCGAGAGACCTCTGCGCCTTCCAGGTTGATGATCCCCTTGGCCGCGCTCTGGAGGCGTAGCCGTAGAGCCAACCACACGAGGCAAGTAATAGAACTTCAATATATTGATATCTTGGCCCTTGTGGAAGCACTAACGAGGGCGACGTACGTCTTTAAGGTGGGGCTGGGTGAAGTAGAAGAGTTGGGCACCACGCTGTACCATCCACCGCCGTTTCCAATTCTTGTGAATCCTGCCCTTCTTGTAAAGCCATCCCTCGTTTCTTTCTCCGGCACTTGGCGAGCCGGATGGTTGAGCCACGACCGAAGCCGTCGCACCTCCTCCTGACCCACCCCCAGCTGCTCTCCCCTCCATCTTGCTCTATTAAATTCTATTTCAAGACGATTTTCAATAGCATTTCTTTTATTTTCTTGTTCTGCATTCCTCACATTGCAGCACCTCGAACCAATCTGGAAAACATCCGGGTGCCCGAAGGCGCGAACCGACCAAGACAGCCCGGCTGAGATGGCCGCAATCGAGGCCAGTGATGCGCAAAGCGAGAAGTAACAGAACACGCAGCAGAAGTCGTAGCAAGAGCCCTCCACCAGGGAGGAAGGGGACCAGCAGATCGCCTCCGAGGGTGCGGTGTGGCAAAGGCAAGCCTGCAGGGATGGCACGATTGCCGCCCAACAAAATCGTTTGCGTCAACTTTGCCAATGGGACGGCGTGCCCTTGGGGTACGAAATGCCGCTACCGACACGATTGGGGCGGCCAGCTCCCGCAGCAATGGCCCTACCACCCTCAATCTCTACGCGGTGCAGGACCTCCGCATCCTCAAACAGCAACACCATCCTTTACCCACACATCGCCATCCTCGGCGCCCAGACCCCACCGCGGTGGAGCTCGATCGCAATCTCCTCCATCGCGAAATCGGCAGATTCCATCTCCCCAGAGGGTGATCTTGCGGCATCCGTCTCCTCCTTCTTCTCGACCCCCTGCACCAGGGCTCGTTGCACCTCCGCCGGCACCGGGTCGTACCGCACTTCTTCCCAAGCCACCGCCTTGTGCACCCACGCCGATGGTGCCATCAGCGACGCCCACTCCTCCTGGGGCTGCCCCTACGACCCCTGGGTTTAAACCGGTCATGCCCGCCCGCCCTGCCGCCTACCCGCCAGCGCGCGGCCCGGCTCCTGTCCCGGCGCCTTCCATCGCCAGATCGCAACCTTCGTCCGTGCCTCCGCCCGTGTCAGGTTCGGCCCCTCTCGCTGGTGCTCTGCCTTTCGGCGTCTCGAGCTCTACGCGCGCGCCAAAGGCGATCAGCTCCTCGCACGTAGCAAGCACCACGTTGGGAGTATCGATGTCGGCTTCTTCTTCGACCACCATGGGCAGCCTACCACCTCGCCAACCGTCGCCGCCTTCGTCGGCGCACCTCGGGCCGCTGCAACCAAAGCCACTGCTGCCGACGCCGACGCCGACGCCGCACCTCAGGTCGCCGCTACCAAAACCACCGCCGCCGCTACCGACCCCCTCTCAGCAACAGCCGCCATCGGGACCTCCACCGCCACCCTCGCCCACAACGCCTCCGCTTCCGCGTCACCTGGTGCCCCTTGGTGCGCCGGCGCCGATGATCAGCGTTGTCATCAAGCCAGACACCTACTTGGACCCGCGCCTGCGCGCAGCCGTAACCGACAGCGCAGCCTCCGCGGCGGTCACGGCAGGCGTCGCGGTGGCCCAGCCGACGGCTCCGTCGCATCCGCCTAGTACCAGTCAAGCGTCGGGCGCTGCCAGCGCTGCATCCGCCACCCCTGCCCCGACGCCGACGTCGTCAGCAACGGCCGCGACTCCTTGAGACCGTCGACGACCACGCGGGAAGGCGCGCTGACCAACGAGGACGGCCGCAACAGGCTGCAGCGCTCAACGGACGGCGACCGCACGCCCAGGAGCGGCAACGTAGAAAAGAGACCGCTATCATCTTCGCGCAGCCCGGTCAGTCCGCAGCTTGCCTCTCCGGGCCTTCGCGAGCGAGCCGCCCTCGAGCGCGAGCGGATCGACCGCGACGATCGCGCCGGGTGGGAAGCCTGGGAGCGTGAGAAGAAGCGAGCGGAGACCGAGCGCGTCCTCGAGCATAAGCGAAGAGACTGGGACCGGGCGGAGAGAGAGCGAGAGCGAGAGCTGGGCCGGTCGAGGGACCGGGAAAGGGAGCCTTTGGAGAGGAGGACGGAGCAGGAGCGAAGGCCCAGAGAGGAAGAGACGAGGCCGTCAACGACCGCCAAGACGTCCAAACAGTCGCCAGTGCCACCACCGCTCTCGTCACCTCGGCCAGCGTCTCTGCGTTCGTCGACGGGCAGCGCCTCGGCGACCGGGACGGCTACGGTCGCAGCGGGGATGGCCGCCGAGGAGGCCATGCGGAATCGGGAGCTCGAGGAGCTCCGCGAAAAGTTCAGGCAGCAGCAGCTGCTCATCGAAAAGCTGATGCGCGCCCAGACGATGGAAACGACGACGACAACCGAGGGTGCCGACAAACAAGTCGCGGCGTCGAGGGTACCGGCCCCGGACCCGGCTCCGACTCCACAACAAACCACAACGCCGACTACGACGCGGGCCGAGCCTGCGACGCCAACAACGGCCACGCAGGCCTTGCCCGAAGTCAAGACCCAAGCGGCGGAGAAGAAAAAGGGCGTCTACGTGTTTGGCGTGTGGGTGCCCTACGAAGCCGACAGCCAAGAGGAGGAAGGCGAGGAAACGGAGGAAAAGACAAAGGAAGAAGAGAAAATGAAAGAAGAAAAGAGAGAGGACGAAAAGGAGGGCGGGGAGCAGGACATGGACGTCGATGACGCCCAGGACCAGGCCGAACACGATGCCGCGCTTCTGCAGCAGCGGGAGGCCGAGTGGCGGCGGCTGGAGGAACAGCGGAAGAGGGAGGAGGCCGAGAAGGAGCGAGCGGCCGCCAGGGAGAGGGAGAGGGAAAGAGCAAGGCTCGAGAAGGAGAAGGCGGTGAGACTGGAGAGGGAGAGGCAGCAGCGCGCGCGGGCGGAGCGCGAGCGGGCGGAGCACGAGCGAATGGAACTCGAGAGGCGCGAGAAGGACCGCCTGGAGCGGGAGATCGCCGCACGCGAGCGCGAGAGGGACGAACGCGAGAGGAGGCGCGAGCGAGAGCGCGAGCACGAACGCGAGAGGGAGCGGGTGACCAGGGAAAAGGCCGAGAAAGAGCGAGTGGCCATCAGGGTGAGGGAAAGAGAGCAGCTGCTCGAGAAGGAGAAGGCGGCGAGGCTGGAACGAGAGCGCGAGAGGGAGCGCGAACGCGAGAAGGCCAGGGAGAGACAGCGAGCGCGAGAACAGGCAGAGAGGGAGGAGAAGGAGAAAGCGGCCAAGCAACGAGCAGCGGCGAAAGAACGAGCGGCGGCGAAAGAAAGAGCGGAGAAGGAGAGGGCCGAGAAACTGAAAGCGGAGAAGGAACGAGCGGCGGCGAAAGAACGAGCGGAGAAGGAAAGAGCGGAGAAGGAGAGAGCAGAGAAACTGAAAGCGGAGAAGGAGAAGGCGGAGAGAGGAGGCGGCGGCGGCGGCGGAGGAGGAGGAGGAAGTGGTAAGCTGCTGCTCGGCAGACGACCGAGGCCAAGCCCGTTGGTCGGGTTGCACCTCATAATGGAGCCGACCAGCAAGGGCCAAGCGCTGCCCACGACCGCGGTGCGCTTGGTGGACTTCTACGAAGACCCGTTGCTGCATGGCTCGCCGCGGAGCACGCGGACCGCCGACACGCAACCGGCCCCGCTGCTGCCCAGACCACCACCCGAAGCCGCGTCCGCCACGCCCGCAGCGCCCGCAGCGCCTGCCATCGAAATCAAAGCTTCGAAGGTGGCGCAGGAAGCGACGGAGAAGAAGAGACCGGACAAGATGGAGGAAGCGGCGAAGAAGCAGCAGCTGGCGGAAGCGAGGCGTGAGGAGGAGCGAGCGAAGGAGGAGCGATTGAAGGCGGAGAAGGAAGTCGAGAATCACGTGGACACGAGTGGCTTCACTCTCATCGACGACAGCGAGGAGGAAGAGGACGAAGACGAAGATGAAGAAGAGGACAACTACAACGAAGACGTGCTGGGCGCCAGCACGGGCACGGGCACCGGCATGACGACAACGACGAGTGGCGGCGGCGGCGTCGATCAATGGAAGCCGGTCACGGTGACGTCGATGCGATCGTCGGCACTTTCGGCGATGGCAAGGAGCAAGTCAAAGGCTATCCTGGATGACGACGAAGAGGACAACGACGTGGAAGACGACATGCTTGTGGCCGCGGTCAAGACCGTCACCGACGAACCGCCCGTCTCTGTGACGTCGGGAACAACAATGGCGACAACAACGGAGAAGAAGAAATCCAAGTCCTCGGCCGTGTGGGGCTCCGACTTTGAGGCTCGTCCGCAGTTCACCGACGAGGAGATCATCAACTACATCATCGACAGCAACGCGAGGAAACAACGTATGCGCACGCACGCACGCACGCACGCGCAATTCTCACCTTGACTCTCTTTTTTTTTGTCCGGTGCAGCGGTGGCGCGTACGTGGTTGGCAGCCAACTTTCACGTGGGCCAGCAGCGACTCAAGCGAATCTACGAGGAGATCGAACGGCGCAAGTTGCGGAAGAGCGCGGGTCTGTCCTCCTCGTCCTCTTCCGCGGTGGCCGTCTTGCACGCCACGCCGTCGCCCTCTGCATCGACGCCAGAGTTGGACATTTCCAACCGCCCCCGGTGGAGCAGTTCAGGCTCGAGCTCCGAACCGGCCACGAGGAAGCGAAGGGTCAAGGAGGAGGAGCACAGAGGGAAGACCGAGATGGCGACGGCGATGGCGACGGCGACGGTCAGGCCGGCGCCGCTCAAGCGGTCGCGTGACCAACAGCATGACCGATGGTCAGACAACGTGTCGTCGGTGAAGCGAGCGGCGACACGGCCCGCAGCCGAACAGGCAGAGGCCAACCGCTTTCCGACGCCGTCGGAGCGCTCACCGTCACCGACATTGGTGTCGACAACACCCGCAGTCGCCGATGGATCGGCCGCGCGGCTGCTCGAGAGCCGGTTCGCCGAGTCGCTCGCATCGCCCACGCCGCTTCAGCCGGAGGCCAACGGCTACTCCCTGCCCCCGCCTTTCCCGCCATCCTTCTCGGCCATCGCGCCCACGGCCTTGTCATCATCGACGACTGCGTCCGCCGCCATTGCCGCTGTGCCCTCGCCCTCCGCTGGGCCCGTGACGGTGCCGGACCAGTACCGACGGGGCGATCTCGTCGCAGCCGTGGACAACACAGACGAGGTCTTGGATAGCGACAGCGACCCGAGCGGCATCGACGACAGCGACGACGAAGACAACGACGACAACGACGACAATGACGGCGACGCTCTCCCGCCGGCCAAGAGGGCCAGGAGGGAACCGACCACGTCCGACACCGACCCTGCCAATCCCACCGAGACCGGCGGAGGCCGGCGGCGGCGGTCGCCGGGCTATGTGGTGTGTCGGCTGGCCGAGAGCGTGGAGAGCCTGCTGCCCGACGACTACCGCGCGCTGGTCAAGGTCAGCTCGCACGTGCGCGACGGCGTGTGGCGCTTTGGCGGCAGCAAGAATGGGCTCGTGCTCAAGTCCAGCCTGCTCTGCCGCCTCCACCCGGTGCCCGCGAAAACAACAACGGCGGCGACGAAGGCGATGGTGGACACGATCGCCCCGGGCCGGGAGGAGGGGGCCGAGGTGGTGCGGCTGAGCGCCAGCACGCGCTGTGGCGTGTACAAATTAAAAAACTCATCTCTTCTTTCTTTGGGACGGCCGCAATGAATAATGAGAGGGGGGGGGGCATGAATCGGTTGACCACCATTGAGCACTTGGTTGGATATGTTTGGGGAGAAGCTCGGTGCTGACGCCTTGAGAGCTTCGCATTGGCATGCTTGCGCTGCTTGGAGCATGCGCTGCCACCAACAACGTGTAACGTGCTAACTTCTCCAACACGCGCCCGCCCGAGATACTGGACAGCTGGGAGAGTGGTGATCAGTACAGGCCGGCGTCGAGTACCCAGTTATTCACTGATGACACAAACTTGTCTCCAAGTGGTTGCTGGATCAGAACATTGCCCGCTTCTCCTTTCGATCCATCTCTTTGAGGCGCCATTCCTCGCTCTTCAGAGTGTATTCCAACAACTCGCGTACTGAGAGTGGTAAGAGCCATCTTGAGCTCACATGTTCAGCATTTTCACTCAAGACTGGAGGCATGCATTGCCGGGCCGAGGCAGCGGTTGCGTTCTGCGCTTGGGGATTTCCGCATTGACTTCATAGGCAGAAGAATGCAATGGTTAATAGAGTAATATGGGAACAGAAGAAGCAGATAAGAAAGAAGCACCTGCAGCAGAGATGCATTCACACGGATTGGCAGGCCAGCCCCTGGTGCGGGGGGGGGGACATCATGTGGTGCTCGGGCGCCGCGGCAGAAGAGGAAGGAGGGCGTCGAGTAGGGCCATGCCGCGAGGGGTGGGTCGTAGTCCTGCCTGCGGCTCGTAGACGAGAAAGCCCTCGGCCTGGAGCTCCGCCACCTTGTCCATGTCCAACGCCTGGGCGGGCGCGTGGCTGGCGTGAGTGCGCAGAACAGGGAAACAAATTTTTCCCCTCCAGTTTGGGGCGGCTGCGTACCTCCTCAATGGACTGACCCGCGTGCATGCGGAAACGGAGAGGGCTGATGCCCTCACGCACCCTAAGTCCGTTGAGCAGCGCTTCCTATGCAACGACACACACGACACGACACACGACACACGACACACGACACACGACGTCAAACCGACGTTGCAGGTGCGGTGGCGGGCTACAGCGAGGCGAGGACGGACCTCCATTCGTTCGGTCGGGTTGATGAGTTTCATCTCTTGCACGCCGTGGCCATTATTCTCCACGGCGTCCATCCACTTGCTGGGCAGCTTGATCTGGTACACCCCCTCACCGTGAGCCAACTCGTAGACACCCCGTGTGTCGTGTGTCGTGTGTCGTGTGTCGTGTGTCGTGTGTCGTGTGCGCGATGTGTGTCGTGTGGCCTGATACCTGCGCAAAGGCATGGCGCTGGTGGCCATCCCGATGGGTGGTCAAGCGTCCGTGTGCGCCCGGTCCAATGCCTATCCAGTCCTCACTTCGCCAATAGATCAAATTGTGCCTGCATGTGGTCCAGACATGGCTGGCGTTAACCACCTTTCTGTCGTGTGTGTCGTGTGTGTCGTGTGTGTCGTGTGTGTCGTGTGTGTCGTGTGTGTCGTGTGTGTGTACCGACTCTCGTGCCCCGGCTGTGCGTAGTTGGAAATCTCGTATTGGTGGTAGCCCGCCTGAGCGGCCGTGCTCACGGTGGCCTCGTACAGGTCCGCCACCCGCTCGTCGTCCGGATATGGCACTGTTTCCAGCGCAGCACACAAAATGTCAGCCATCAGCCAGCTCGCGCCCAGCGCAGCACACGGGCGAGCAGTCGTCGTACGGGCGTCGTTGGGCGACGCCGGCTGGAAGGCGCGGCGGAAGAAGGCCGTGCCGGGCTCGAGCGTCAGCGTGTACAGCGAAATGTGTCCGCTGGCCAGCGCCAGAGCTGCCTACGCGCAAATAAATATTTATAAGAAAATGAATAAATAAGACAATAAATGGTATCTATTTTATTTAGTAAATAAAATGAATAAATGAATAAATAACCAATAATGTCACGCACCTGCAGCTCCTTACGCCACTCCTCGACGGTCTGGTTGCGGTGTCGCGCATAGATGAGATCGAACGACACGCGAGGGAATATTTCTTTCCCTAGCTCGATTGCTCGTAGCGCTTCCTGCAGGGGAGTGCGTGCTCAGCGTGCCTCCTTGACTGGCCACAGCGCACGACACGCGCGCACGACGCGACACGCAACACGACACGCTGGAGTTGTTCAAGTACCTCGGGCGAGTGAGCGCGGCCCAGGAACTTGAGATCGTCCGCGTTGAGGGACTGCACGCCAATGCTCAGGCGGTTGACACCGGCCCTGCGAAAGTCCCGCAGCTTCCCCACTTCGACCGACTGTGTGCCGCTCATCAGAGTCCTCCTTCCCACCACGCACAACGGCACACAACATGGTACACGACACGACACGACACGACACGACACGACACGACACGACACGACACGACACGGCATAGGTGGAACGTACGGTTGGGTTGGCCTCCATTGTGATCTCGGCATCGGGCTCGAAGCCCCATTGGGCATCAATGAACGCCAGCACCTCTTCCATCACCTCCGGCTGTGTGCGTGTGCGTGTGCGTGTGCGTGTGCGTGTGCGTGTGCGTGTGCGTGTGCGTGTGCGTGTGCGTGTGCGACACGTGTGTCAACGAACGTTACGGCAAGGAGCCACCATGCGATATGATTTGACGAATGTGGTTCGTACCTTGGCCAACGACGGCGTGCCTCCACCAAAGAAGACGCTGCGGACCCTCCTTCGACGTGCTGGAGGTCGCAACTTGGTCGTTGTCGTCGTGGTCGTGGTCGTGGTCGTGGTCGGTTCGGGTGTTTGGGTGCTGGTGGTGGCGAAGACGGCGGGGTCGCCATCGCTGTCGAGGAACCGGCGAAAGGCGGCCAGCTCGGTCTTGTAGCTCTGAGTCATGCGTCGGTGGTCGATGCCGCTCCCGCCCTTCTCGGCCAGATAGCGGTTGAAGTCGCAGTAGGGACAGATCCGCGAGCAGTAGGGCCAGTGCACATAGACGCCCAGCCCCGGCTCTTTTTCTTCTTCTTGCTCACGACCCGTTGTTGCATCGTTGATGATGCTGCCACTGCCCATCTCCCTCCTCATCGCTGGCCCGTAAAATCGCTGTGATGAAATCGCGAAAAATTCTGCTTGATGATTGCCCAGCAGCCCGGCTAGGGGCGAAGCGCTGCTTCCCTTGAGCCGCCGGATGGCTCCTCTTGTTGGTAAAGAGAGATGAGACGTTGCTGTACGCTTCATCTTTGCATTGTTTGTTTTAGTTGTGATTTTATTTCTTCTCATATTATTTAATAATTGAAAAGCAACTAGGCTACCTGGCATGGAGGGCACAGCACAAGGGATGATGGTGATGTAGAAGAGGAACTGCTTCTGCAGTTGAACGAGCCAAAAGCGCTCAATCGGCAGTGCCTGCGTTGCATCGAGGATCATTTCGATACCATTCCAGATCTGCGGCAGCTGCCTGGTGTCGTGGCGCAGCAGGTGCTCGAGTACATGATGAAGCGCCGCAAGGGCGGATCGCGCACCCTCAATGACTCCAATGTTCGCAAGTTCCTCCTGCATGAGGTGCTTGGCCGCCCTCACCATCATCAATCAATTCATTTGTGTGCAAGCGATTAAACTTCGGCATCGATCGTCGTAGGGCCTACAATACATCAATCTCAACACGTTCTGGCTGATGCCAGAGCCGTTTCATGGCCTCCACTGCCCGCACCTGCTCTACCTCAACCTCAACGGGTGCGCCAGTGCCTCATCACGATCTCTCAGCTGCTCTTCTGTTTGCTGTGGCCTGACTTGCATCATCGATGCAGGTCTCTGCATGTGGGCGACGAGGGCGTGACCGGCATCGCTCGTGCCAGTCCCATGCTGCAACATTTGAACGTGAAGGTATCGACGGTTAGTGCAAATGTGACATTGTGGCGGCGAGGTCTGATGTTTACTGTGTGTCGTGTCGTGTGTGTGTGTGTGTGTGGTGTGTGTGTGTGTGTGTGTTGCAGGGCAACAGAATCTCTGATGCGGCACTGTTCGAGTTGGCGGAACACTGTCCGCGTCTCGAGGTGCTCTACGTGCAGTGCAGCGCCGCCAAGCGCGCTCGAGGCAGGAAAGGCCATCGGGCCCAGTCCGCCGAGCCCGGTTCACAGCCCCTTGCCGACCAGATCACCAACGAGGGCATCCGGGCCATCGCCGTCGGCTGCCCACAGCTCAGGTAAAGCAGAGATTTGATTGATGTTCGTCGCCCATGATGCGCGATTGATGAGACCTGTCGCGATCGCTCTTTCCAGGTCGCTGTCGATATCGCGCGCCCTCCACGTGACGGATGACGGGGTGCGCATCTTGGCTCGGCACGCGTCGCAGCTCGAATCGCTCTCCTTCATCAGCTGCTCCGTCACGCTACAGCTCTTCACCATCCTGTCCAGCTTGCCCCCCACCAAGCCCTCCCCCGGCCCCGCATCATCTTCATCTTCATCGTCTTCTTCTTCCTCCTCCTCCTTATCTACATCGCCATCATCGCCGTCGCCGTCTTATCCCTTTCCTCGATCGTTTGTGCCCTCCGTTTGCACGAAGCTTCGGCGCCTGAAGCTCAACTTCGACGGCGAGCCGCCTGTGCTCGATCGACCGTCGGCGTCGTTGTCGTTGTCTGCCACGGCATCGCCGTGCGTGTCGCCCTCGGCTAGACAGGCGTGCTATCTGCCCGCGCTGCAGGTGCTCAAGCTCATTCAGCATCTGGGTCTCAAGTGTCTTCCCTTCTTCCACCTGCCGCGACAGAGCGATGCCGATGTCGACAACAATAGCACCAACACCACCAACGGCGACGGCGACAACGAAGCCGAGGACGGCTACTTCCCATCGCCGTCGCCACCGCCGACCACTTCCCGCTCTTCGACTTCGCCGCCGCCGCCGACCACAAATTTGCTGAACCTGCCCCCACTCGTCGCGGAGTCGCCGGCAGCGACAGCGCGGAACCGGCGCTCTTCAATCCGCTGCCGTCGCTGGTGTCGCTCCGCCTGGCGTCGCTGCCGAAGCTGACCGACGCGAGCCTTCTCGCGGCGCTGCTCCCCTTCGTCGACCAGCTGGAGGCGCTCGAGCTGAGCCAGCTGACCAAGGTCACCGGACCCACGCTCGAGCGCCTGCTCGACGCACGCCGGCGAGTCGAGCGAACCCAACACTGCGCGACCGTGTGGGGGCAGACGCAGAGCGATGATGCTGATACTGACGTCAGTGCCGGTCATCGGCTGCGATCGCTGACGATCCACCACTGCCAAGCCGCGAAGTCGCTCAACGTCGAGTTGCCCACCTCGCTCGAGAGCCTCGAGATCAGCTGCATCTACTGGCGGGGCAATGCGCCGTGGTTCGCCGACCACCTTGCCGCCGGTTGCGCGTACCCACGGCTTCGGCGGATCGACTGCTCGATGACGTACGTCAACGACGCGCACCTCCGGGCCATCGCGCGGCAGTGCCCGCACGTGACGGACCTCGTGCTGGCCGACTGCCACGACGTCCGCGACGCCGGCCTGGTCGCCCTGTTTCCCTTCGCCACGTCATCGGCGACCGGTGAATCGTCCGCCGATATGGTGTCCCTCTACGACTATCTCTCGGCCACGCACCACTCTTTCCCGCTCCGCCCTGCACTTGCCGCAGCTCCACCACCATTGTCGTCATCGTCATCGCCTGAACTATCGGCGGAGGCTGAAGCACTGCCGGCGCCGCAGCTCCGCTTGCTGGGTCTGACGCTGTCCAAGTGCAGCCGCATCACGGCGCCCAAGATCTGCAGCCCCTACCTGACCAGGCTCGACCTCAACTGGAGCCGGGTGACGAGCTTGGCCAACGTGCGCCTGCCGCGGCTCAAGACGGTGGACGTCACCGGCTGCCAGCAGCTTGACGCCGAGAGCTTCTTCGTCTTCCTCGCCCACTCGCCTCGCCTGCGCTCGCTGTGGGCCATGGCCCCGTCGTCGCTCGACCACCGGCCAACGCTAGATCGACTCACCGGCGCTCAGTCGCCCTCGACCATCGACACATCCTCCTCGTCGTCTCATCGTCGTGGTCGTGATCGTGCCAAGTCACCTGCGCCGCCATCTTCGTCATCGTCCCCATCATCGCCCACTTCTTCAAGTCAGCGTCGCTCGCCCATCGCGTCGCTCCGCGTGCTCAATGTGTCGGGCATGACCGAGCTGGGTTCGCCCCACGTCGAGTCGGTGATCGCCCACTGTCGCGGCCTGCGCACGCTGCACATCGGCGGCTGCCGTCGCTTCACCAAGGCCCTCGTCGACGACCTCGAGCAGCGCCACCCGCACATCCTCTTCAAGGGCTGGGACCGCATCTCAGCCAAGGGCCGTGACGATCAGTCGACCGTGTAACGCATCTCTCTTTTTCAACATAAAATTTCGAATCGAGATTGCAAAACAATTTTCCCAGATGGCGCAAAGATGGATGAGATGCCGATCTATCACGGCTACGGCACCGTCTGTGCTGAACCGAACGCCGTGGCCTGCTTGCAGGCAGCTTGATCTGGTTGCTGCCGGGACCCTCATCTCTGCGCGACCCGCAGCGAGGTTCATTCCTCTAATTCCAAATCGTTCATTCGCCTATGCCAAATCGAAGGGCCAGCTGAAGTTCAGACTGGAGGCAACCGCCGCGCCATCGACAACACCTCAATCGCCCCTTCCCTCCCCGCCACCATCTCCGCCTCCGCCTTCGCCCACGCTCGCATGGCTCACGAAGGTGGAAGGCAAACTGCAGCGCGGTGGGCAGAAGGTGATCGAGGGTGCTCGCCAGCGCACCCAGCGTGCATTGCGAGGCGAATTGGCCGATGCTGTGCGATCGGGCGATCTCAACGAGGCCGAGCACACATGGAGCGAGCTACGTGCTCGAACCGGCTCGAGATTGGACGAGGCCAGTTGCCACACGCTCATGAACGCCTACGCCCAGCGCGGGCATCTACGTCGGGCGCTGAGTCTCTACGCGCGCATGAAGGAGTGGCGGGTACGGCCATCAGCCCACACGTTCTCCATCCTCTTCAACGCCTACGCCAACCTGGCCCAGCCTTCGCCCTCCTACCTGCCCAAGCTCAAGCAACTCAAGGACCAGGAGATGCCCAAGTATGTTCTTCCTCTCCTTCTTCCTCCCTCTTCTTTCAACGCCGTGTAGATGGATTTGAAAGAAGAGTAGAACGTTCCAGAGTAGTTGTTGACCGCCAACCACCATCACGCTCACCAGGTACGGAGTGGTGCCGTCGGTGGAAATCTACAACGTGCTGCTGAAGGCCTACCTCGCTCTGGACCCGGAGAAGAGCCACCAGGAGCTCAAGAGCGTGATCGCCGAGATGCAGGAGTACAGGCTCAAGCCCGACGCCATCACTTACACCCTGTGGATGGCCACCGCCGCACGAGGCATTGCCAGTAAGTACCGCCCACCCCCCACGACGCCGCACAGTGTGCACAGATTCTGTACTGATGGTTATACACCAGACAATCCGAAGGCGACGGTCGACGTGGCCGCCGCGTTCGAGGTGTGGGACGAGATGAAGAAGAACCGCGTCCATCCCAACCTGCGCGGATACAACGAACTGCTCAAGATCTGCAATGAGGGATCGTCCGAGGACCGCGACATCGCCTTTGAGGTACGACATTAGAAGAGAGTGAGTGTCTCTCGTTTCGCTAGACCGACGCCTGACACGCCAACTCGGTCGTCATAGTTGTACAAGGAGATGCTGGTCGAAGGGGTCACGCCCGACCACCACACGTTCGACATTCTGCTCATGACGTGCTGGAAGCAACGCAAGTTTGAACTTGCCAACGAGCTCTTTGACAAGGCCGTGCAGCTCAACGCCGACAACAAGGGAAAGCTGGTGTGAAGCGCACCCTTCTCTCGTGCCGTACCACGACAGCGATTTTTTTTTCTACTCACATGCAACGTGGGTCCAGGTGGAGCTAGACACGCATCTGTGCAACTCGGCGTTGAGGGTATGCACCAGGAATGAAGGCAAGAGGGGGCCGGGCCGCAAGAGCGGAAGCGCGGAAGCCAATCAATACCTCCTCGACGTCATCTCCAAGGTATTACTATCATTAGCTCTTCTCCCCCCTTGCAACCGCGAGTGACCTGCAGCGTACACTGTGCGTCGTGTGCGTGTGCGGTTGGTGCGTGTGCGTGTGCGTGCGTGGTGTGTTGGAAACAGATCACGAAGGTGATGTTCCGCAAGCACTTGCCCTACGACGAGGAGACCTACGCGCTCCTCATTTCGGCCTACACTCGAGCGGGCGCCAAGGAAAAGGCGACGAGCACCTTTGCCGACATGCAGTCCAAGGTATATTCCCCTATTTTTTTATTTTTTTAATGTTTACTTATTTTTACTGACGGTACCACATTCTGCAGGGCCAGGTGCGGATCTCCAAGAAGACCATCGGCGCGCTGCTTGTGACGTGCAGAGAGAGTAATGACGTAGAGGTACGCTACAAGCAAACACATGTGATTGTCTAAGGCAACGATGTTTGTTTTGACATGCGACGTGACGGCCACAGGAGGTGAAGAAAGTGATGGACCTGGCAAAGGACCGACGCGTGCGACTGACGGACTCGATGGTGGAGGAGGCCAAGACCATCTTCATCAAGAACAAGCGCTACCAGGAGTGGACGCGGGTCGAGCGCGACCTCGCCGAGTGGCTGCCCACCGCCACAGCCGACTATGCCACGAAGGGCAAAAGGCGAGCGAGCGCGGTCGAGGGCGGTGACGAAGATGATGAAGATGACATCAACAACGACATCGAGGCCGCCAGTGTCAGCAAGCACCCCAAGGCAACAACGAGGAGGTCGTCGTCGGCCTTTGGCAAGCCGGCCCGGCCCGGCCCCTATGCGGAGGGAAGAAGCGGCAGCAGGGAGAGGGCTAGAGAAGAAGGACCACGACGGCCAGAGGGAGGTGAAGAGAGCGCGAGGCAAGAAAGAAGGCGGCGATGGAGGGAAGAACGAAGCGGAGGCGCCGGCGGCGGCGAGAAGGCGCAAAGGCGAAGCCGACCCGGCCGGGAACCCAAAGATCGAGTCTCCGCGAAGAACTACTACAAGGACACGCGGGTGAAGTCGCCGTCGGCCACAGGCAGGAAGAGCTTCGGCGGTGCGCCTAAACCCCACGCCGGCCGGAGGAAGTCACCGCCCTCCTCTCTCGCCCGTAATGAGGACTAGGTGCCCCAACCACACCACCACTACCACCCACCACCTCGCCACTTCGAATGAAAGGGTTCGTAGGTCATGGTATGGTGGTTTCGTTCGGTGTTTGAGCGTCAAACGTTCTGCTTCTCCCCCCGGGCGAACTCGTCCAGGAACCACTGGACGCCCGGCGCCGACGGCGCGGGGGTGTTTTTGAGCGGCTCGCGCACGTGGAGCACGTGGCCCGTCCGCCAATCGTACATGCTCCTCCCCGGCCAGTAGTCGTTGTAGTGCAGGTAGGGCCGCAGGGCGGCCGCGACCGGGAAGAGGGCCTTGCCCAGCTCCTCTGCGGGCCGGATCTTGTCCGCCCACACGGCGCTGGTCGCGAGGCCGTCGAGCGGGGCCAGCTCGCTCAGTAAGGCCGCCAGCAGCGGGTCCGCCTCCGAGTTGGGCGCCGAGCGCAGGACGAACGGGCGGGTGAAGTAGGCATGGCCCTGCTCCTTGATCTGCTCCCTGTTGAGACTGATGAAGGTCTTGATGTCGATCCGCGGCTGCGCTGTGGTGGTGTCGGTGGCGGTGGCGTTGAAGAGCTGCGGGAACTCGTCGGGGTCGAGCAAGAAGATGTAGTCGAAGTCGGCCTGCCAGCGGAGGAAGAGCTCGTGGGCCTGGGCCTGCAGGAGGAAGGACTGGGAGTGGTTGGTCTTACGCCGCGGGAAGGCGAGGTCGACCAGCGTCACGCGCTCGGCAAGGCCCTTGTGTTGGGCTATGCTCTCCCGCACCATCGACATCTTGAGGTCGCCCGTGACGATGTTCATCACCACGTGATCCACGCCCACCACGTCGAGCATCCAGAGGAGCCACAGGTTGTCGTCGCTGGCCCATGTGTACTTCTTGAAGACCACAGCCCCCACCCGCAGCGTGGCGTCGTGGCCGCGGGCGCGCACGACCGGCAGCTCCTGCTGGGGACAACCGGCCACGAACCACGGGGCCGAGGGAAAGCCGTGGGACGGTCGTGGCAGCAGGCCGCGCTCGGTGATGGGCGCCGCCTCCGGGAAGTGGAGCACCTCGGCCAGCGGGAAGCGGGCGACGTCGTTGCACGCATGGACTTCGAACGAGGCGTTGGCGCGATGCCTGCGGTCGCTCAGCCGCAACGCCAGCGCGTCGTCCATAAGGAACGCGCACCGGCCGACGTAGTCGCCAAACTTTGCGGCCTTGTTGCGCTTCACGCGCCCCGGCGTGCCGCTGGGCATCAGCCCGATGCAACTCTGTGCCGCGAGCTTCACCCTGGTCGGCTCCGGCAGGGCATCGCCGCCGCCGCCTCCACCATCACCACCTCGGTCGTCGTCATAGCTCAGCTCCACCGTATCGAAGATGTGCGTGTCTTGGTTCACTGCAAAGTCCCTCCCGATCCCCATGTGGAACTGGAAGATGCGCAGCCGCGGGTCGGGCCTGAGCTCGTTGAAGGTGACGTTGAGCAGCTCGGCGGGCAGGTGGGCGGGGTAGGCGCGGTGGTCCTGCATGACAGAGAAGACGCCGACAGATTTGGAGGCGCTCAGGTGGTCCCAGCCGATCCGCAGAGGACTGGCGACGAAGGATGGTCGTGGGGGAGGGGGAGGGTTGAAAGGCAGGGAAGGTGCAGATGGACAGGATGATGTGGGTGAGAGGTTTGCGATGCGCTGGCCGCTTTCCCAGAGGTGTAACGTCACAGACGCTACGACCAGCAGGTAAATCAACGACCTGTGCGCCGCTCTCATCTAGCTCTGCTCTAATCGTTCTTCATGTCCTTTGGAAAAGGAAGAACTGCTAAACACAAAAAAGGAAATCTCACTGCTCTGCTGACGTCAGAGAACACCGAGGGATTTCGCGGGATAAAGAACGGAAATTTTACCCGAATTTCGAACGATCAGTTCTGCCTCGCGGCCAAATTACTGTTGGCTGGGTTCCTCCAGGCCAAGAAGAACTGTACTTCCTCCCTAGCGCACGAAGGAGGAGAAGAAGAACAAAGAATGAAGGTTTTCGCCCCGACCTATTACTCAAGAAGATGGGCCAACAAGCGGGCCACACACCTCTACGCCGACTTCGACCACATAGCCATCCCTCCGCCTCTTCTCCCGACCCCAACCGCCACAACCTCACCTTCATCACAGTCCTCTTCGTCAATCGAAACCGCTCCGTCCGCTCCACCAGCCGAGGAATTCCAGGCTGTCGCCCAGGAGACAACAACCACAGACTTGGCGTCGGCCTGCCCCCTGGACACCCGCAAGCCCAGTCTTCCGCCGGGCACCTTCATCGGCGAGAACTTGGCCCTTCGCCACCGCGAGGGCTACCAGTTCTCCCTCAATCGAGTGCAACGGTTCGTTACACCACACCGTGTCGAGTTTGCTCAGTACTGTTGTTAACACGCGCAGCAGGTACCTGTCGCACATCTTTTCGTCCCACCTCTACGGAGAGCCGTGTATCGTGATTGCCGGGACCGACGAGGCGCGCCTCTTCTACGACAGCGACCACATCACCAGAGCCGACGCATTCCGTACATATCTCGTAACTCTGGGTGTTTACCTCATTCCGTACTCACTCGGCGCCATCGTTGACCTACCAACAGCGCGCTACTTGCGTAAGGCGATGCAAGGAACGGCCACGGTGATGTCCATGGACGGCCCCGAGCACCTCCAGCGCAAGGCCGCCATCATGTCCTGCTTCACCGATCAGCGCCTGGACGGCTTCGTGCGCCTATGGGGTCGCCTGCTCGACGCCTACGTCAACAGGTGGGCCGCGCTGGAGCACTTCAGCTTCGCCCCGCAGCTGATCCGCCTCCACGCTGAGTTCGCGCTGGCCTCCGTGCTCGGCGCAGTCGACGTCGCGCCGCGCCAGCTTGCCAAGCTCAGCCGCCGCATGGTCCGGGCCGTCAAGAGCTCCGAGGGCATGCCGCTCAACGTGCCCGGCATGGGCTTGTGGCGGTCCAACAAGGCCAGGCGCGGCCTGGAGCGTTGCGCGCTCGAGCAGGTCCGCCGGGAGCGACAAACACACGGCGGCAGCAGCAGCAACGCAGGGCTGGGCGATGACGAAAAGAAGAAGGCTGTGGCCGAACCAGCCGAGGTGGACGTGGCCGAGCTGGCGGTGGTGCGAACGATGGCGCACGTGAAGGACCCGGAAACAGGCGAGCTGCTTCCAGAAGAGGTGGTGGCCTCCGAGCTGACCAACATGCTCATCCACACAATGGGCAATGGTACGCAATCGTTGATGTGCGTGCGCGTGTTTGCTTGGTGACTGCAGAGTTGCATTCTTACATTCTGTGGCCTATAGCCTTCGTCGGCGTGTGGCTGATCCACGCATTCCACGAGAACCCGCACGTTTACAACAGCCTCCAGGCCGAGGTCGAGTTCGTGCACAGGTCCGCCACACTGTGCACACTCTTCTTTGGCGCCATCTGTGAGAAACTCACGTAGAACATGACCGGGCAACTTTCTACTGCTCGCACCGCTCAGGTCGCACTCGGAGCCGAACTACTACGGGCGCAAGAGCTTCCTCGAGCGGCTCGACTACACAGAGTGCGTGGTGCGCGAGGTGAAGCGGTACTATCCGATGGTGCCCTTCATCCCGGCCAGGGTCAAGAAATCGTTCGCCTACTCCGGCCATCTGTTCCCGAAGGGCTGGCTCGTGCTCCTGGGCATTCCTGCGATTCATCTCGACGGCCGCGTCTACCGCGACCCAAGTGCGCTCCATATATCCCGCGCAGTTCACCTACGCGACGCACACAATGCACGATTGCACCCAAACGCACACACCACACGCACACACACACGCACACCACACACGCACGCACGCACTCACACACTCTTTACTGTTGTTGGTTTCCTTTGGCGGAAGGCTCCTTCTGTCCTGCAAGATTCGAGGCAGAGGAGCACAAGGCTGTCGACGAACGCTACACATCCGTACTTCATGGTGCGCTGTCCCCCCCACCTATCAAATCCAAACCCCCTTTCACACACAGTACTCCATGGGTTCACCGTTCGTCCTTTGTCCACCAGGTGGCGGCGACGATGCGAAAACTAGCCATCGCTGCCCGGGCGAGCAGCTGTCGACGCTGCTTCTCAAGTCCTTGGCTGCGCGTCTGGCCAAGGACTGCACCTGGCACTGGACCACGCCCCAGATCCTCTCCTATTCGCTCCTCAACACCCCGCCGACCCCGCTGGATGGCATGCTGGTCGACAGCTTCACCAAGACCGAGGCCACAGGACCCGACATAGGTGTCGACCTGGCGCAGCCGCCGATGGTGGTGGTGGCCGGTGCCGATGTGGGCGCGCCGCCGTCCAGCGCTGTGGGCCAGAACGAGAGCACCGCCGGCCACAAGGCCACGACGGACGACCTGAACGGCATCAACAACAGCAACAGCGAGGGCGGGCTGCCGACGACGGAGGTGGGCGACACCGAGGGGCCGGACTCGGCCGCCGCGATGAAGAGGAGGCTGCGGCGCGCGCAGACAGACGGCGGCCTCCTCGCACCACCCGGCGCCGCGTGCCCCTTTGGCTACGGCCTCGCCGCACCCTCTACCCCGCTCAACCAATAAAATCTAAACGATTTGACCGATTTTGACCCTGTTTTGACTTGCGTTGACTGCGGCCACGTCAACTAAGTCCCATAATGGCCACCCATATGGCCCAGGCCGGCCGTCAAGAGGGCCACCAGCGCAGTGTCAATTTCGCCGGCCCGCCTAAGCAGCGGGCTGTAACCGTGCTTGCGGGGCATGTGGGTGGAGGGATTGGTGGCGTGCGTAGACGAGCGAGGGTTTAGGCCCACGCCGAAGGCCGCTGCCCCATTCCAGAAGGAGACTCGACATTGTGGCCCTCTCGGAGGGGAGGGCTTCAAGGTCGATGATGAGCGTCGCACCGCCTCAGGCTGGTTGACAGAGCAGGGAAAAGACGCCGGTCCCCTTGGTGGAGGGATCACAGCCCTGAGTGGGTCCTCTCGGGAAGCTGCGTATCGACTCCAACACCTCCACTTTTTTTATCTTTTCAATAAATGCGCATCGATATGTTGCTCAGCTATGCGAAGAGACGGACATGTCGGCTCGGGGATGAGCTCGCCGTGCTCGTCCTTGGTGGTGGCCACGGCGGCAAGGATGGTGCCGTCCTTCCTGCGGCCCCGGCGCTGCTCGCGCACCAGCTCGAGCACCCACGACTCGAGGCTCCGGAGCGCCTTGTTGACCTTGTTGATGCATCTTGACGTGGTCGTAACCCAAATCCCTCTTGAATTTCATGTTTGTTGCAGATCAACGTCAAGAAACACCGAAGTTCTCACTGGCATTGGCCTGGCCTGATATATTGCCAAGGCAATAGAAAAGCCCAGATTTCTGTTTGACGAGTTCCAGATCAGATTCCCAACGAGGCGTCCATGGAATCATCACTCTATTCTCTGGCTTGGGCTGGGAGATTGAAATTAAGCCGAACTTTGCCCAGAAATAGTGCTGGAGTTGATGCTGTGCAATCGTCGCCACCACCAACTCCTACCAAAAGGGCCTTTAAAAGTGCTCTTGCAAGGAGCACTTGTTCTTTATTATTCCACTCATATCAGCACATCACCAAACCAAGACCATCTGTTCAACTCTCACCTTTTGATCAAACCCCAACTCTCACCTTTTGATCAACCCACCCCCTTTCATCAGACATCATCACTTCACATACCACACAAACAAAATGCTGCCCACCAATCCGCCGAGAGAGCCGCTCAACATAAAGAATATGCTCAACCCGACCTTCTACTCCCGCAAGCTCGCCGAGAAGCGCGTCAAGAAGCAGGCCGCCTCGTCCAAGGACCCCTCGCAGCGCGCCACGCTCTCGCCCGACGCCCACCTGCCGCCGGGCACCTTCCTCGGCGAGAACCCGTCCTTCCTCCACAAGGACGGTTACGAGTTCTTCCGCCGCCGCGCCGAGAAGTACGCCCCCCACTCCTCTTCTTCTTCGTCATCACATTTTCCATTTCTTTCTTCTTGTTTGTTGAAGAGTTACTGACGATGGACATGGTGATGATGATGGTGGTGATGATGGCCATGATGTGTGCAGGTACAAGTCGCCGATCTTCATCACACACCTGTTTGCCGAGCCGTGCATTGCGATCGCGGGCGCCGAGGAGGCCAAGCTCTTCTTCGACCCCAACTGCTGCATCCGCAAGAACGCCAACGGTACCTAGCCACCTTATGGCACTTGATCAACTTCATCATCATCATCTTCATCATCTCCACGTTCTCATCGCCCTATTTTTGATTGCAGCGCCGCACTTGACCAAGTACTTCTTCGGCCGAGACACGACCTCTGGCCTCGACGGCGAGGCCCACCTCACGCGCAAGGCCCAGGTGATGGCCAACTTCACGCCCGACCACCTGGCCTGCTACACCGCCATCTGGGCGCGCACCCTCGACAAGTACCTCCTCCGCTGGACCGCCACCAGCTCGACCGGCAGCCCGCTGGCCCTGAGCGACGAGCTGTTCAACCTCCACACCGAGTTCGCCATGGCCTACATCCTGGGCATATTCGACCCCACGCACGAAGCCGTCGACCAGCGCCGGCGCGAGATCGTCCACATGATCGAGTCGTTCGGGGCCGTGCCGCACCTCAAGCTGGTGCCCGGGTCGCGCATCAACAAGGTCAACAAGGCGCGCCGGAGCCTCGAGTCGTGGGTGCTCGAGCTGGTGCGCGAGCAGCGCCAGGGCCTCAGGAAGGAGGGCACCATCCTGGCCGCCGTGGCCACCACCAAGGACGAACACGGCGAGCTCATCCCCGAGCAGGTGGCCGCCGCCGAGGTGCTCAACCACATCCGGCCGACGGTGATCGCGGCCTACCTGACCACGTGGATGCTGGCCGCCTTCCATGACCACCCGCACGTGCTCGACCGCCTGCGCGCCGACGTGGACGGGCTGCTGCGCGAGATGCCGGCTGAAGACAACTACTACGCCAACAAGGAGTGGCTCGACCGGCTGGCCTACGGGGAGGCGATCGCAAACGAGGTGCGACGGTTCTATCCGTGCGTGCCGCTCATGATGGCGCGCGTCAAGCAGACCTTCGAGTACAACGGCCTCATCTTCCCGCAAGGGTGGAGCGTCATTCTGGGCATTCACGGCGTCCACCGCGACCCGCGCGTCTATTCCGAACCTGGTACGGCTCCCCCGCTCATGACACGACACGACACGCACGTGACACGACCAACGACACGACACGACAAGACACACAGCCAGTGACTGATTGGTGTTCCCACTACGTTGTTCAGACACGTTTGCGCCGGAGAGGTTCGAGCGAGGCGAGCACAGGCGGGTCGACGAGCGCTTCACGGTGCTCCAGCAGAGCGGCTCTGATCTCTACACCAACCACAAGTGCGCCGGCGAGACCCTCACGACGCTCATGATGAAGTCCCTGGCCGCGCGGCTGGCGCACGACTTCACCTGGCGCTGGACGCCCGAGCAAAAGACCAGCTTCGCCATCACCGATCTGCCGCCGACGCCCGCCGACGGTGTCAAGATCGAAGTCCTCCAGCCGCGCACCGCCTCATCAGCTTCGTCATCATCGTTGGCAGCCGCCTCGCCAGTCACCTCCGCCTCCACGACGATGGGTGGGGAGCCGCTGCCGATCGGGCTGATGAGCGCGGGCGGGTTCGCCACCAGGACCGGAGGCAGGTGCCCGATGGGCTACGACGCCGCCAGCGGCGGAATGATGAACCAGCCGCACGCGGTGCCGGTGGAAGAGAACGGGGAGTGCCCCTACGCCAAGGCACAGGAGATGCCGGCGGCGGCCGATGGCTATGCGGCGGGCGTGTGTGCGATGGGCTACCACCAGGACTCTGCGGCGGCTCCCACCGGCGCTGACCTCTTGTGAGCGAACAACGGTCTCATCCTCCTCTCCTCCTTTCTACACGTAAACGATGATGTTGATAACATCACTCTCTTCTACATTTCTTATTAAAACCACTTCTTTTCTTCATTCAACTCGTCGTCTCCTGTACACGTGAGTCTCTACGAGATTGTGGAGTAGGTGGTCTTGCGCGGCGTTGCTGGTGGCGGCGCGGGCGGAGATAGTGATGGTGACGATGGTGTCTCGCCGTTGCGATTGTGGCCACCGAGCAAGGCGTTGGCGGCAAAAAAGCCGATCGTGCCGATGACGAAAGCGGCGCAGAAGGTGATGAGCGCCCAGTTGGGCAGGTCCAGCAGCGTGAGACACGAGCAGATGAGCAGGAACAGGATTCCGCGCATCAGCATCTGCAAGAATTACATCACATGTGAGCCTCCAAGCACACGACACACACACGACACACGACACACACACGACACACACACACACACACAACACGACACGACACGACACACAGAGAGGAAGCGTGCCTGAGTGGACATGTATTTGTAGAGGGCATTGCCCACCACGGTCCCCAATAGCCCGCCGGTGGCCACCGCGGCATAGGATGGAGCAGCATCCCAGGAGAACAGTCCCTCCCTGCCCATCACGCATCATCGTGAGCGATCTACTCGTATCTACCGCGATTGTGCGCAGAGGGGCGAGGGCTCACACACCGATAGAGGAAGTAGGACTGTGGGATGTTGGTCAGGGCGAAGATGCCGATGAAGGTCGATCGCCTGTGGGTCATGACGGGTGGGTAGGTGGGTGAGACGATGGTAGGTGTTGAACACCTTGGTCAAGCCTCACATGAAGGCACAAAGGTGAGGGAGGCACGCGTACAGGGGTCCCTTTTCGAGGGGCGCAAAGGTGATGATGATCATGAGCGGCGGCCCGCTCACGCCGAACATGCCGCCCATGAGGCCCGACCCGATGGCGCACGCTACGATCAGGGCGATCATGGGGTAGGAGAAGGGCGGCCTCTTGGGAGTGGTCAGTTCCTCTTCGCAGTCGTCGACAGCGACGGATTCGAGTAGCGGCTTTTTCAGATCTAATTCTTCATCCCAATCGGCCAGATTGGATGAATCACCGAGGTTGGTGGCTGCATCTTCGCCCAGATTTGAGAAATCGCTTCGTGTCCGGTCTCGCTGCAGTCCACGTTCTCGGATGGAGGTGAAGAATGCGCCCAACGGCCCCTTGAATTCGACGTAGCACTTCCAAATCGAGAACACGAGCAGGATCGCCCCCAGAATCTTCTTGAGCGTCGATGAATCGAAAGAGACGAGGAGGTAGGTGCCTGCCAAGGTGAGCAGCACCTTGGGAGGGAAGATGAGACCGAAGAGGCGCCAATCGATCTCCTTCCAGTAGAGGATGAAGATGGGCCAGAGAGTGAAGGGACCCATCATGAGGATGTAGACTACCACATCCGTGAGCTCGACTTGGAGGAGGCCGAAGATGAAGAGGGCTTGCAGCACCACGTGAAAGATGATGGCCAGTCCGAAGGCGGTGAGGGCCGACGTCACCGAGGCCAGCAGTGCCGCCAGAAACAAGGCCAGCAGCGGCCACCAGTCCACACCCTCCACCACGTCCTCCTCCATCTTTAGTTAGGGTGTTGTGGCTATCACACGTGTCCCACACAGCGCAGACCGCTTGTGCCCGTTTATTAGGGTGATCGTGGCGGCCCGACCGGGCCTCTCCGGCTTCTTCAGTGGCGCTGTTCGTTGAAGCCGGCAGAGCCATCCGTCCCAGCCAGTTGCTACATACAACCCCAGCCAAACTAAAGCTGGAGGAAGGGCGTAGGAACGTGGTGGTAGATGACGAAGGCGGTAAGGGCCTCGTCACCTAGGCAAGCAGTGCCGCGAGAAACAGAGCAAGCAGCGGCCACCAGTCCACTCCTTGTGCGCTCAAGCTTCTACGTCGCGCGTGCCGTAGGCAATAAGAACGGCCCCAGCAAATTCGAAGTTCAAAAAAGCAAAACTGAAGTGAAGAGGAAGCACGCGGGCGCATCTTTGGATTCTGCCTACCGAGGGAGGCCGTGTTAGATAGTTTTTGCCCGTGCAATCGCTCAGACCGATTACAAATTTTGGAAGATGTCATTCATTGCTACACCGCCACCGCGTTCCGGTGATGGTGAAGGCATGTCTCCTCCCAAGGAAAAGGGTGCGTTCTACCTTGCCAATCAGCCACCCATCACCCATGAGAAGCGGTAATCATGTAATGGATGAGTATTATTATTTTTACCAGCCCTCACCACCGACTCTGAGAGGAGAGACCGCGTCGTGCGCGAGATTTACGACACAGAGAAGAGCTACGTCGCAAGCTTGGATCTTCTCGTCAAGGTAGGTGCCCCTCTTCAACCCACATGTTGTACCGCCTGATCCCCATTTATTTATAATATAAAAAAATTAATTACCATTTAATTACGCGCGAACAGTATTACCTCAAGCCCATGCGACAGCAGAACATCGTGCCCAAGCCCAAGGTGGCCTTCATTTTTGGCAACGTCGAGCACATCCTCATCATCAACAGGTAACGGCTTTCTCTCTTCAATGCTCTCCACTCGCTTCTTCTCACCGCATGGCCCCGTTTCGCACCTCGTAGGGAGTTGCTAGAGACGTTGGAGAAGAGGATTGCGACATGGAACGAGGATTCCGTGCTGGGCGATGCCATGAACAAGCTGGCATGTCCCCTCCTTTTCTCTTCTCTCATTGCTCCCAAGCATTACGCGTTATCGGCTGTGTGCTGACTGTGGAGGCACTTGTGCGCGCCGCCGTTCAGATTCCATGGCTGCGCCTGTACAGCGAGTACTGTTCCAACTTCCACAACGTGACGGCCCTCGTGCTCAAACTCTCGGAGAAGTCATCATTTGCCGAATTCCTGAACGTACGTTCCATTGACTGGTCGTGCGGCACCATCAGCGCCGCCCATCCCTTCTCACACCACGCTCTCCCCCCCTGCAGAAACAAAAAGACACGAACAATATTTTGGATCTGCCCTCGCTGCTCATCATGCCCATCCAGCGCATCCCCCGATACAAGATGCTTCTCGAGGTTCGCATCGCCGTACCTGCTCTGTGCCATGCAAATGTCATTAGCACTGACATGAACAATGATGGCCTACAGCAAGTGGTCAAGTTCACACCAGAGACGCACCACGACTACAAGGCCCTTACAAACGCTCTTGAGAGGGTGCGCCTCGCCTCACTTGTGTCCATCACGATAAGCGTCAGTGGCGTGCTGTGCGTGCTGTGTGCTGTGTGCTGACTGTGGACGCACTCATCAGGTGAGCGAAGTCGCGTTGCTGGTGAACGAGAGCGTGCGCAAGAAGCAGAACCTGGAGCAGCTGGCCGAGTTGGAAAAGCGCCTCATGGGCAAGTACCCAGTACGTCATCCGCCAGTCGGCGTATCTCATCTCTATGTGGTGATATCGCGTGGCTCACCTAAAGCGTTGCCGTGAACCAGAAAAATATGACACAGGCCGGCCGAGTGCTGATTCACGAGGGCGAGTTGACCAAGCTCTGCCGCAAGGTCCCCAAGAAGGTACACCTTGCTTCCTTGTGTGTCGTGTGTCGTGTGTTGTACTGTCGCTGTCGGCTGACTTGTTTTTATCTCTTCTTCAGCGTTACTTTTTCCTGTTCAACGATCTGCTGCTGTACGGAGTGGCGAATCCGCTGAACAGGACGTACATCATCCACCGCACCATCTCGCTGCTGGCAGGCCGCATCATCCCCGTCGACGACAGCGACAAGGTCAAAAACGGGTTCAAGATCATCAGCAAAGGTGAGCACCATTGCTGCCTACCTCCTCTATCTTTTACTTTACTTTCCACTCTTCGCTCACCCACAGACCACCAACCAGAGAAATCATTTTTGGTATGGGCCGATACGCCCGAGGAGAAGTTGAGCTGGACGGCCAAGATCGAAGCTGGTGCGCGCCCCTGCACTGTCCCCCATTTTTGCACACGCCGTGTGATGGTTGCTTGCAAGCATACTGTGTGTTCACACAAAGTTTACTTTTGTTTTGCAGCAAAGGAGAGTTTGAAGCAGAACCCACACACCACCGGCGGAGAGGGATACGAGGAATACGAGGCGCCCATTTGGCAGAACGACGAAGAGAGCAACACGTGCACGCTGTGCCAAATCCACTTCACCACGCTCAGGAGGAAGGTGCGTTCCGCGTGCGAACCTTCGCTGCACGCGTGTACCGAAGCGTATTTGCTGACGAGTCTATATTCGCGGATGGCGCGGTGCAGCATCACTGCCGTAAGTGTGGCCGCCTGGCTTGCGGGAAGTGCACCGAGCACAGATATGAGCTGCCCAACATCGGCAAGGAGCGTGTCTGCGATGACTGCTTTGCCGATCTCTCCGGCCAACCTTCCAAGAGGTTCACACACACACACACACAACACACAGCGACAGCTCACTCACGCCTCGCGATTGGGTTGGGTTTCACAGGAAAACGCTCCGCGACAAGATGAATGGGCAGCAGCAGACCGACGTCCTGTCGCCGCGACTTGAGATGGGGGTATGCCAGTCGCTTCCCCCCTCTTCCTATTCTGCTCGCTTCGGCTCACCCGGGTTGGTGGGTGGTCGATAGCTTGTGCCTAACCGTGGGTCGGGAATCATCGACAAGGACGCCATAGACAGTACCACCACCCCCTCTCCTTTGCTGCGATATGTTGCTCTCCATATCGCCGTGGTGTATCCATTACCTGTGCGTTCGTGCCCGCTTACATATCTATCTCTCTTCCTCTTCCTCCTTCTGCTCATCAAGCCACCGAATTGTAGCATACACCACAACTGCACAACACCACGCAACCTGCGCGCGCGCATTCCCCCACTCCGTTTTCTAGATAGACCGCAGTGGCGTGGTGCGTTTTATGTATCGATATAGCCCACACACCCAACGAGGCCAGCACACACACGGCAATAAACCAAATCGCCACACCTGCCTGCCATGGCTACATGCACCACCTTGTCCACCGCACACGCACACACTCCACCGCACCATATCTTCTCTCTTCTCCATACGACAGCTCCGTGTCTGTCCATATACGCTATCCATCCAGAGAGCGCCGAACGTCTGCATACGTATGTACATAGCATGTGCCCCTGCGCGTCCCGTGAACGTGGTGGCCTTGCCTTGGGTGGTACTCACTCACGGGTCTCTTTACTACAGCCAAGAGCTCCGGTGATATCACACGCACAGAGCTGCAGAGGTCCTTGGACTGTCCGATGGTACCCGCTGTGGCGCCGGCGCCGACGCGAGCTCAGACAAAGCCGATGCCCCCGCTGCCCACACGCCCCAACGGCCTCAGCAGCAGCAACAACAACGACCAGCGCCTCTCAGTATCGTCCTCAGCTCTGCCCGTCTACGTCTTCCGCGACAAGAAGGCACTGCCCCCGGTGCCCTCTGACGCGCCGCTACTCTCGCAGCAACCGCCTCAACTACCGCCGCAGCCCATGCCCGTGCACCCGAGTCGGTACTCGCTCCAGGTCACCCCGAACCGGAGACGCGTGGCCCCGCCGATGATGCACCTGCCCTCCCGCCCGCCTCCCGTGCCCACGCCCGCGCTGTCCAAGTCCGCCGCGCTGCCTTCGCCGCGGTCGCCACGGCCACCAGCCTCGCCGTCGTCGCTGGCGTCGTCAACGACGTCCTACACATCGTCAACCCTCCTCTCGCCTCGAACGCCGCCGCCGCCACTGGCATTGTCCGGGAGTGGTGCCAAGTACGCCGCGCCGCCAGTGCCCGTTCGGCCGCGGGAGGCGCGCGCAGCCGCGCAGTTCGCACGGCCGCTCCCCACCAGCCCTACATACAACACGTGAGCAACACAACACAACACACAACACTTATTATTATTTTTTGTCATAGACACCAAGTTGTGTGTTCTGCGTTCTTCGTGGCTCGTTGCTGGTGCGACAAGGACAGAAGTTTCGGTTGAAAAGGGCGAAGAACAGCTGAAGTCAAGTTCGGGGCCGCCAGCACGGAAAATTGAATCAAAACAACAAAAATAAAATAATCAATCCGAGGGGCCTTGCTGTGGAGGGATGGATCTTTTGTCGTACGTGCGTTCTGCCGTCTCGAAAGACAAAATCAGATTCAGGGATGGCCAGTACGATCTGGTACCATAGAAGACTCGGCTGCTGCAACGATTTTACAAATTCAATTTTTAATAATTTGATTAAATGCCCCCTTCTTGTATCTTGCAGGATCTTACGTACATTAGGGACAATGTCATTGCGATGGGATTCCCTGCCAGTGGCGTGGAGTCTGCCTATCGCAACGACATCGGGCACGTCGCCGAAATGCTCAACGGTAAATCATTGCAATTGCCTCCGCATGTGAATGCGTGCTTGCTGATGCCCTTCTTCCATTTCCATTATGATTCTGATGCAGCACGACATTTCATGCACTACATGATTTGGAACTTGAGCCAACGTCCCTACGACTACGGTCTCTTCCATGACATGATCCAACCCCTGGGCTGGCCCGACCACCACGCTCCCGCCCTGTCCCTCCTCTTCAAGATCGTCTCTGGCATGGACTCGTACGTCAAGCTCGCCTCTGGGCTGAAGCAACGCTCACAGCAACACTCGCTCACTGTCACGTTACAACACTGCAGGTGGCTCAAGGCCGACAAGAAGAACATTGCCGTAGTCCACTGCATGGTATGCTTGCGCACCGCCGCACACGCACACGCACCACCGCACACGCACATGCATACCACCGCACCACCGCACACGCAGGCTTTAATTGGCGTGATTTTCTGTGGGACGCATTCGTCGCGCAGGCTGGCAAGGGACGAACAGGCACGGTGATCTGTTCCTATCTACTATACTGCGGCGAGTTCGACGATCCTCTCAAAGCCATACGCTTCTTCGGCCGAAAACGGTACCGACGGCGCTTGACGCTGCACGCGCGCTTGTAGCTTGACTTGACCGCATGCGGACGCACCGGTGGCTCACTCTCGACGTCTTCGCAGCTCTGCGATCGAGGCCGGCGTGGAGCAGCCCTCGCAGCAGCGGTATGTGAGTTATTTCAGTGACGTCCTCAACGGCTTCGTGCCGCGACCCCAGACGCGCAGGCTCAAGGTGAGCATCCCTCTTTTTCCCCATTGACCTACTCTGCTCTGCTCGGCACTCGCGTGTTTTCGCTGACGTGTACGCGCGCTCGCACGTCCAGCGACTGGTGCTGCGACCGGTACCCTCATTTTCACACCTGAGCGGGATCCGGCCAGTCCTGCACATCTTCAACACCACCCAATATCCGGAGACGTTGATCTACACCAACGCCCCGGTGCCCGACATCGACATCAGGTGCCTTCCCCCCTCTTCTCATGATGGCCATCTGCGCAAGCCCGCATTCTTATCTCCGTGTGCGGTTGTGTGTGTGTGTGGTTGTGTGTGTGTTGTGTGTGTGTGTGTGTGTGTGGTTGTGTGTGTGTGTGTGTGTGGTTGTGTGTGTGTGTGTGTGTGTGTCGCAGGCACTACGCGCCCTACGAAGGCAAGGTGGACTTCCTGTTCCGAGTACCGATCAAGCTGAAGGGCGATATTTTGATCCGCTTGTACCACTTGTCGAGTCGGTTCGGCGGCTCCATGACGGCCACCGTACCGGTCCTTCGTGCGGTACTCGCAAGCTCCCTCCCGTCGACCAAATTAAAACTACCCCCTCCCCCGAGATTACGAGCCTATTCGCTCATACGCATGCCTCACACAATTCCAGCAATTCCATACCGCGTTTGTCGACGGTGAGGTGTTGGTGTTCACGAAGGAGGAGCTCGACTTGGCTTACAAAGACAAGCGGTACTTCTTCTCCATCTTCATCTTCTGCAGGCGCCCGATACGCATACTTGGTGCGGTGCTAATCGCGTATGTGTCGTGCGTGCAGATTCAACCACGCATTCGAGATGAAATTATATTTTGAGCCGGACGTCGAAGACGATGACGAAGTTGACGAGACCTGGACTCCCGAGGCGCACCAGAACTTCATGGCCGTGGTACGCACCACCGCACACGCACACGCACCGCCGCACACGCCGCACACACCGCACGCGCATGACACGCACCAACTTACCGGAGCTCAACGACGTCAGGCCAAGAGGAATCGGGAAAGAAAGAACGAAGAGGCCACGCGAAATCCATCGGGTGGGCTCGTGCACAAGAACAACATGCAGTATCGCGAGGAGCAGTTCCTGGAGAACGAAGCCAAGCTCGGGCGCGAGTGGCACACGATCGGCGACGGCGACGAAGAGGAGGAGGATGACGACGAGGAAGCGGCCGCCGCTGCCGAGAGCAGCGACGACGTCGGGGAAGCTCGTGATAATGGCTTCGACGGCGACGACGATTTCTCAATTCTTTCGGTGGTCGAGGGCAAGAATCCGCGGGTGACGGAGCGAAAGCTCGACCTGGACCTCAGTTCGGCCAAGTCGAAGCGGAACAGCGAGCTGGTGATCGGCACGCGGGACAGCCCGCGATACAGGCCCGATGCGGCGCAACAGGCGGAGGCCGCGGACGAAGAGGCCGCCGCCGCGGGGCAGCGAAGGCGGAGCCAGAGCGAGGAACGAACAACGACCACGTCGTCGTTATCATCGTCTTCATCGTCGTTGTCGTCTTCATCATCGTCGACGTCCACCAACTCCACAACGAAACCGACGACGCCGAGAGAGACTGCGCTGACGGACCCGCTCCAGCGCCCAGGACTGCGGAAGAGCACGAGCGCGCTGGGCAACCACCGATCGTCAATCGCTCCGGCGGCGGCGGCGGCGGCACCGGCAACCACGGGCGACAACAGCCGATTTGGTGGTGGCCGCAGCGGCAGCGACGACACCTCGTATTCGGACAGCGGCGTGGAGGAGGCGCTTGAGGACCTGCTCAAGGTCACCGAGGAGCTGAAGAACAGCGTTTTGCTGCGGGATGACGACGATGACGACGATGACAGCGGCGCTGATGTCTCGTGGCGGGACAACAACAACAGCGGCAGCGACTCTGAGTCGGAGGCGGCCACCGGCGCTACGGGGGACCGACAGCGCGGCGGCGTGATGATTGCGAGCGCCCGCGGGCGACAACAGCCAACGTCGCCACCAGCGTCGCAATCGCAGCAGAACGGCACCTTTGGCTCGCTCCAGGAGGACCTCTCCGACTTTGAGTTCCTCTACACGCAGGACGACCGCACACGGTACGGCTCGTCGTCGTCATCGTCGGCCTCGACGACACCGTCCAAGTCGCAGCACCGATTCCCCAAGCCCTCGTCCCTGAAGAAGTACTTTCTCGAGTGAATGAGCGAATGACACGCACGACACACGACCACTTGCTCAGCTCGCAACGAAACTGCAACCAAACTCAACTTGTGCAAATAAATAAATGTTTCAAAACGACAAGAAAGAACATCACTGATCTATAAAAGGAAAAGCCAGTTTGTGGCGGCTTTTGGACGAGCCCAGCAACAAACAACCGAGCACACTTCAAGAAGAAGAGGAAGAGGAAGAGGAAGAGTCGAAGGGGGGCTGCACTGCTACAAAAATCAGCGCCGCTGACTGCCGTTCACCCACGTCTTTGCAGAGATCGCGTGCGGTGCCAATGTCTGTGCAAGTGCCATTCGATGCGTGTAGCGGTGGGGACTCCCCAAGCAGTAATGCTCCTTCGCCAACAACCGATGGCGCCAAGAGGGTGCAGGGGCTGGTCAGCCTGCGGCTCCAGCAGCTGTCGTCGAGCGACCTGCTCTCGGCGCCCACGAGCAAGGAGCGCCGCTTGTCGCTGGTCGAGCTCGAGTCCAAGAAGCGCAGCCGGCTCATCCGCCAGTGGGAGAAGATGAGCCAGGAGATAGAGTCGGCGCAGAAGAGGGAGGAGCTCGAGCGATCACGACGCCAGGCCATCTCCCGCCAGAAGTCCCAGCTCCCCCCAGCCCGTCGACGCTTCGCAATGCGCAGACGGGCGCCGTCGGTCGTCTCCTCCGACGGCCTGGATACCATTCGGCCCCTGGCAGACTACGAGCTCGACCACGAGGCATCGACCGACGGTGGTCAGCCTGACGCCGAGGCCAACAATGACGACGGCGGGGCCAGCGCGGCTGCAGCGGCCTTCAGGCGGCTGACCAAGTCGGGCCTCATATCTCCCCGGACGCGCCCTCAGGGGCCGGCCTGGGGTGCGGCCCAGACCGGCGATCTGACGCTGGGGTCGAGGCGGGGAGGTTTGCGTGAATCACCGCATGAAGTGGGAGGCGGCAGCGTTGCGGACGTCGTGGAGGCGACCGAGGGCAAGAACTGGCTGGTCAGCGCCTGTGGGAGGCTGCCTCGGGCGGTGCTCGTCAAGATCGGCGGTCGGCCTTCGGACCAGACCAAGAAGCCATCGTCCGTCGAGCCACACACCACCGACGCCCATCACGACGCTGCGAGCCACAGCAACGACATCAGAAGCAGCAAAAACAACGACAACAACAACAACAATCAACAGAACGTACCACACAGCCCCGAGGCGCAGAAAGAGCGGCAGGCGGTGAGTGAGGTGGAGACGTTCCTGCGGCAACGAAGAGGTTCAACGGTGCAAGCCTCAGGCTTGGCGATTCCGAAGTTGAGCATCACCGCGTCGCCGGATCCAGTACCCAGGAGGGGGCGCCAACGGAGGGTGGAGGCGGTTGAAGGGGCCAACAACACCAGCAGCGGTACAGATGATGACGCCGAGGAGGCGGACGAGGGGAACACGAAGAGTTTGGTCGACGAGGAGTACTCGTCGGAGGAGGAGAAGGAGGACGGGGACGGGGTCAAGGTGGTCGTCAAGTGTCGCTCCAAGACCATCAACCGAGGTGCACCCTCTTCACTCCTCTTGTGCCTACTTTCCAAGCCCAGTGTTGAGCTCTGGGTTCCTCTGTTATCAGACGATTTGGCAGACCCGGTAAAGAAGCAGGGGTGGCTCATCAAGCTGGGCGACGGCCTCTTCGCCCAGTGGAAGAAGAGGTTCGGCTATACCCTCCCCCCCACCACTGTCCCCTGTAATCTGAATGGACGACGCGGGGTTCCAGGTGGGTGGTGCTGGAGTACCCCTTCCTCCTGTGGGGGACAGGTGCGGGCAAGCCGCCGGAAGACCGCATCAGCTTGCGGGGAGGCTGCATGGTGGACGCGGCCACCAACGGGATCAAGAATGTCAAGCGGGCAGGTACAAGAGTTCAATGCTCTCCGTCGAGTTGAATGCCAGCCCAGCTCTAACGTGTGTGTGGCGCAGATTGTACGTTTCGAGTCAGTGGAGGGAAGAAGATGTTTCTGTTGGAGGCCGCGTCGCCCGAAGAGAAGAAGGAGTGGATTGAGGCGCTCTGGACCAACGTGTTCTACGCCAACCCGGCTAAGCGGCACTCCGGAGTGGCCTACACAGTGGAGCTTCAGGTAAAACACTTCACTGTTATTGAGATCTCCATGCGAGCTCACGATTAGTGACGCTGACCTCATTCATGTCGGACAGATGGGGTTGGAAAAAGAGCCAAAGCTGTGCACCTTAGTGGTAGAGCTGCAGGGGCTGCGCATGATTGACACAACAACAAAGTTTGAGCTGTGGCAGCGACCAGCTCAGCACATTCAATCCATCACCCGGTATGACCCCCTTCGCTCTGTGCGTGTGCGATTGTGCTGACGTGGCGTCATCTGCCCTTTCGGCAGACCCGAGGAGGATAAGGAACGGTGGGTGATCTTCGATTTTGGCGACAATGGCGGGTGGGTAGTGGTGAGCCTGCAGCCCACCACAACCCCGACCGCCATCTATAACTCAGTGCAGAGCATTCTGCTCACGCATACGGCCTGGAAAGGCAACCCCATCCTCCTCGGGAACTACTAAGGGCCCAGCCTCTTGGCCTGTACATTCTTGTTTTTGTTGACTAGAAGAGAAACTTCATCAAGGATGTTGCTTTGTCATTTTGGTTTGGTGGAAGGGTGGACCATTTGAAGAACTTCACAGGGGTGCAATGTGAAGCTGATCACTGCTCCCTGGACCGCCCTACAGCTCAGCTGCAAGGGACTTAGTGCCAGGGCGCCCACAAGAAATAAGTCTAATCTTGAGTTGTGAGGCACATTGAGGCCCACTACCAGAGATTAAGCTGATAAGAACAGATACTACACTTGATCTTAGCCACGAAGGCCGAGAAGATGTCCTTCCCACTCCCCTGGCAGTGCTTTTATATCCACACAGGGCCACCCGGCTTGCTGGCTGGAAAAAGTGATACCTTAGCCAGCACTCACATTCTTTCAGCCGAAATCGTGTCGGTGCTCATTGGCTGCTGCAAGAACGGAATGTAGTGCGCGTTCTTACATGTTCCACAGCTCGATACCATATGTGTTGATGGGTACCCAGATCTGTGCGTCAGACTCAGCTGATTTTGTAGAGATGGATATGGACACTGTATGTTTAAATAAATAAATAGATTTATGTTTAGGTATATGTATATATGTATATGTATGTTTAGAGGTGGATACAAGATGATGGTTGGTTACTGCAGGAGCAACTGCGTGCAGTAGTCGAGGGTGGGCGTGGAGGGACGCGAGGGCAGAGCCCAGATGGCGTCGATGGGGCACGGGACGCCGAAGGAGGAGATGGACGGGACGAGCGGCAGAGGGACGACCGTCGAGGGCGCGTAGGAGAAGGAGGCCAAGGGCACGTGGATGGAGCTTCGGGTCTCGCAGGAGAGGAAGGGCGAAGCGAACGGCGACGAGGGGGTGGACCGCGTGTGGGGCGAGGGCAGCGGGGTGGAGTAGGCCGACTGCGGGTAGTAGTGGTAATCGAAGTAGTCGTAGACGTCTGCCGTGGGCAGCATGGGCACGAACACCTCCTCGCTCGCCGTCCTTCGAATCTCCACGACGCTCCTCTCCTGCACCTGCACCTCAGGCTCGGTGGTGATCTGCATCTCGACTTTCATCTTCTTCGATTCTTGCTGCGTCTTCTTGTGCGTTTGCCTTCCCGCGCTTTTGTTTCTGTCGACACGTCGCACTTCTTCGGGTTGCGTGTTGTGTCTCTTCTTCGTCTCGACTTCCACCTCCTCTTCCTCGTACTCCTCCTCCTCCTTCCTCCTTCGCTTGCGGTCCTTCTTGTCGACGGTGGTCTTGCGCTGGCGGCGCTTACCGCCTCGGCGTCGAGCCTCGTCTCGAGACCAGCAGGCATTGTCGAGGCTCGACGTAGACGACTGGATGAGGCCGAGCAGGAGGGAGTTGACCTGGCTCCTCGACTGCTCGTCGCCCCTCAGAAGGGCCGACCCCAGCGTAGGGACGTTGTCCATCGACATCGACATCGACGCCTCCTCGCGTGTCGTGGTCGTTGTGGTTGTAGTCGATGCTGGTTGATGTTGAATGTTGTCAAGTAGCGGGACCGAGAAAAAGGCCAGAAGTAGGGCGATTGGCCGATGCTGGTGGTGGTGGTGAAAACGGCGAAGAAGAAGTTGGTGCTGCCTCAGCAGGTAGGTGATGGGTGCTGGACGGTGCGGTGCGTGGATGGTGTTGTGAGAAGAAGAAGAAAGATGGGCTTGGCCGATTGTTTGGAGGTGCGGTGGTCGGGCAGGTTCGTCTATAGGATACCAAGAAGAAGGTCACGGCGTTCTCGATGGTGGGCGACGGTGGTCGGGAGATGGTACGGTCGATGAGGCGCTTCTAGGAGGTGTAGCTGGTAGCTTGCGTGTTGTGGTTGACAAACGCAGAGACAAAGAGGAGGAATGAGGGTCTGTGTGGCCCTTCTTCTTTTTGTATGTGTGATTGGGCGGAGGGGCAGGCCCGTACACACTGGAAAGGAAGCTACCCAGTCCACCCCGAGCGAGATGCTCTCCATTACCGGGAGCGCTTGGGCAGGTCTGGCCGCTCCCCATCAACAACTTGCTTCGTTCCGGTTGAGGCGCGACCGAGAAAGAGATTCGGTCATGGTCGTACCTGCGGAGCAATTGGAGAGAAAGGCGCGTGTTGATGTGCGAACAGGTGGCGGTTGGCGCCCATTGCACGCTTTGTACGAGACGATCATGTGCGATGTGCACCGCCCCTTCCGTGTCGACACCAGCGACATGACATTCTCTGATGTTACCGACCTGAAGCGGCGCGATTGACGCCGAAAGGTAACTTGGACACGCCCTTGACACCAACTCTCATTGGCAGGCGCATTCAAAATAGTCCATCACTTGCCCGAGCCGCGTGGTGAGCCCACTGCTCTCCAGCAACAACCAATTGGCACTCTCCTCTTGTTGGCTGTGTGTTCCAATTTGTATTGCCAAACAAAGGTAGAGTGTACCGCACACCTCCAGAGAGTTTGACTTGTCGGCCCTCTTGTCTTGTACATTATCGTGGTGGGTTTGCACACACGCCATAATACATCACGCTCTCTTCAGGTCGCGAATTCTGAAGAGTATCTTTTTCCTGTGGCCCAGCGACTTGACTTCAAACTCGGTCAGCAGCTTCTCTGCGGTCAAGCCCAACAGCGCATCTCTGTTGTGGTGTGGTGGTGTGGTGTGATGTTGGTTGTGTGCGGCAGGTGGGGTTGCAAAAAAAAATAAAAGGTGAGGGGAGGTGAGAAAGTGATTCATATGAGCACGTGAAAGAACGATTTGGGTGTAGATGTGCACCCAATACAGGCGTCAAGGGTGATGCTGGGAATTTCAAAGCAAAGCGAGCAAATTTAGGCCAAACAAGGCAAGTGCCCAAACAACGAACACAAAAGAAAGCGAAGAGACACGACTGGCAGACGACAGGGAAGCAGAGCCAGGCAGAGCAGAGAGAGGGAGAGAGAGACGGAAAGCGACGTACCCGTTGATGGAGTGGCCCTTGAATGTGGGTGCGTACTGGGAGAAGCCCTTCATGCTGAGCCACTCGGCCACGTCGTTCACGCTCCACTGCGCCGGATCAGCGGGCAGTTGTTGGCCTGCATTGCCGCCACGCCCCCCAAGCGTTGATATACGACGCAGTTGCAAGATGTCGGAATCACTATGAAACAGGCACACAACACGACACGATACACAACGAGAGAGAGAGAGAGAGAGGCAGGCGTACTCTCTTCGGGTGCGGCCGTCATGGCCGCGGCTTCTTGCTGAGCGAGCAGCTCTCGCTGGATAACGCCGGGCGGAGCGGTCAATCGACGCCTATCAAGAGCCGACGCTGCGCAGTACCGAACCGCACGACACACACAAGACACACACGACACACACACGACCGCACACGACACAGCGTAAGTCCGATGGGAGAGCGACGTCGTGGACATGGGCAGAAGGGTTTGGGCGAACGTACGCGAGAGGGGCACCTGCACGCCGATCGTCGAACCCACGCGCAGGGGGTTCGTCGTCGGGTTGATGAACTGGGGCACGCCCGCACCGGACGAACCCATGTCTGGACGTCCACCAGGGCACAGCGTCAGCCAGCAGCAACGTCAGCCAGTCCGGCAAAGATGGAGCCAAGTGGCGAGGGGTCGGTACCGACGGAGAGCGAGTGGGCGATCCGGGTGGCCGAAGCGGTGCGCTGGAGCAGCTGCTCGTCCTCGGGGCCCTTTAGGGGGCGAGTGGATCGGTGTTAGGCATGTGGTGGCCTGTGTGGGTTGTGGGGGCGAAGTTGGTACCGGCGCCCAGATCTGCTCGCAGTTCTCGACCAGGCGGCACACGACGTCGTTCATCTCCATGACCGGCATGTTGAAGGGCGGCTGGTGACCATGTTAGAACAGAATGCGAGGAATGCGAGGGAAAACGTTGGTTTTGTTTCGTTTTATCACACATACCTGCCAGAGGACGTTGGGGCCGATGACGATGCCGATGTTCTGGGGCGCCATCATGTTGACGTCCGAGTGCTTGCTCAAGCGGAAGAGGAACTTGTTGACCTCCTCCCACAGGTATCGGTTGTGGAGGGGCAGCTTTCGCACCAGCGCGCGCAGGGTGGGTACCACCTTCTCCTCGGGCACGTCATCTGCCACGTGTGCCGCGCAGGGAAGTAAGGGAATGTGGTCCGGGGGGGCGGGGCGTGATGATGACGTCAGCGGGCGGGCGGGCGGGCGTACAGACGTCGACCCACTGGCGGTAGAGGGCGGAGGTGAAGAGAGGCTCGGGCAGCTCGCGGATGTACTCCTTGAGGAGCGACGCCAGGTCGTCCCTCGTGCATCCCGTCAGGTCCGGCACCTTGCCTGCATCCACGCCGCCAAAAAAATAAAATAAAAATCGTACATTGTAGACGGGGTGGCTTGGGGGGAGGGGGGGAGGGGGGAGAGACAGAGAAGAAAGAAGAGACGTCACGTACCGCTATCGACCTGCGACCGCACCTTCTGCGCGGTGATCGCCGAACCCGAGATACGGAACAAGCCCTGAAATCAACGCACACGCACACGCACACGCACACGCACACGCACACGCACACATTGTGATCATGGGTGATGTTGTCAGCAGCACAAAAAAGAAAGTAGTGTCAGCTCGAGCTGACCGTGAAGAATGATCAAAGCCCGTACCTGCTCGCTGAAGGTGAGCGGGTTGTTGGCCAGCTTTTCGAGGACCAGGTGCACGAACAACGGAATCTTCATCTCCGGGTGCGAGAGCTTCTGCCGCGCCATTACTGCGATGCGAGGGATTATTATTATTAGCATTCTTATTATTATTAAAACAAATTAATAGCCAAAAAGAAATAAAAGCAAAGTACCTTCGTCGAGAGTGGCGCCAAACACTTTGGTGCTCTTGGGACCGCGAGGGATCAAGCCGCTGCCCGAGAGCTTATCTTCGAATTCCTCCCTTGATGCCGGCCTGCATGATGTCATTGGTGTCGCCATGTGTCGTGTGTGCGTGTGTGTGTGTGTGTTGCGTGTTGTGCGTGCGTTGCGTTGCGTTGCGTTGCGTTGCGTTGCGTTGCGTTGCGTTGCGTTAGAGACGAAACTGAGAGAATTGCGAATTGGAGTTGCAGACATGAGAGTGAGACACGGGAGCGCTGTTGGAATAAAGAGCAGGCCATGAGGTGGTTCAAATTGCGATTACGATGAATCGTAACAAAAATTAGGTGTGTGGTGTGGGTGGGTGGTGTGAAGCTGAAGTAAGAGTGAGCCAAAAAGAGAGAGAAAGCCTCAAACCTGAACTTGAAGAATGAGGTCAGCCTCTTCTTGACGTTGGCCTTGTCCTCCAACTCCTGCACACGCACCACAATCAGCATCTCTCCAACATGTGACGTCGCACACATGGCGCGGAGGGATCGCGTACGCCTTCGGGCGAACCGCCAGCGAGGGCGGGCGAAGCCGCGGGCGACCCGGAGGCGGTGAGGGAGGTGGTGGCTCGCTTCGACCGGTTGCTCTTGCTCTTGCTCTTCTTTTCCTTGTCCTTTTTGCTGTTCTTGTCCTTGATGATGATCTTGACCTCGATCGAGCCCTTCACGCCCACATCCTTGTGGCCCGGCCGCGACTGCAGCGTGTAGCTCTTCTTGTGCTCCTACTCGCCGTTCACACCATTAATTGAGTCTCAAGACACCGCACACCACCGCGCACACCACCGCACACACCACCGCACACACCACCGCACACACCACCGCACACACCACCGCACGCACGTAGAAGGAGACCCGTACCCCGACCATGAAGGGGAGGGCGAATTCCTTGAGTGGGATGTTGAAGTAGCCCAGCACGTCGTTGGAGCTCATACGATCCCTGTACCAAGGTGCGCGGTGCGGCAGGCCCAGGGCCCAGTGTGAGTCTGCGCAAGAAAGAGCGAAAAAGAGCGAAAGCGAGAGAAAGCGATGAAGCACCGGTCCCAGCAGGTGACTTCGACATCGTCCTCCTCTGTGAACAGACCCCTTTGTGTGCACCAATCGACCAAAGGTGAGTCGCAACAGAGGGTCGAGGGGAATGAGGAACGTACAGTTTGATGCATTCGTTCCAGACGGGGTTGACGGTCTGCGGGTGGGTCTTGGTGCGGTACTTGTTTTTCTTGAACCGTATGGTGCAGAACGGGTCGCTCAGCCCTACACGGCGCAGCACAGAATATGAGTTTATTTTTATTCTTTATTTAAATTGTAAAATAAAAACAAATAAAGAAGAAAAAATAGACTCAGGACTTATAAAATAAATAGAAAAATGAGTCTCATGTGGAAGGGGGTAATACCGGCTTTGTCACGTCCGGCGAGGCCGCACCCGCCCAACACTGGAGAGTGGAAGGTGTCAGGCATAAATCTACCATCAAGATTGAAGATAAAGAACGAAAGCGACAATAAAAGGAGAAGCGAATCGGGTCCCTTGGAAGAACATAAGGCACCTTCAATAACCACGGCAAGAGGCATAAAGTCTCTGTGGTACCCTCTCCGCCCACCGTCAACTTACTTGTAACTTGCGACAAACTGTTCGTGCCTCGTGTCCGCGGCAACCGAGCCAAGCAGAAAAGACAATATTTTTGTTTTGTAAACTAAGATTGCACATGAAGAAGCGTTGGGGCTTCCATCCACAGGTGCTCGCCTCGCGCGTGTGTCACCTCGTGCCCGGGCCTCAGCCAACCGCGGCCCGTCGTCTGTACGCCAACAGTCTGTGACTACTTCCTAGAACGATTCAATCAATCAATCCTAACCGCAATTGGGGATTGGGGAAACAAAGGGCCACGACCGCGCCAGCCACCACCGCGATCGACTTTGGACGGGGCCAGCCCGCGCCCTCGTTGCTGCCCTTCGGTCTGTTGCAGGACGTCGCCGTCCCTCGTCTTGCTGACGACCTACGCACCCTCTACGCTCAGGGCACGTCCCCTTTCACCGTCTCCTCATCTAATCACCTCGCCGAGCCGGTTATTGACACGACACACACACGACACACACGACACACACGACACACACGACACACACGACACACACCGCACACACCGCACGACACGCTCGCATGCGATGCAACACTACAGGCAGGTCTGGTTGTTTGGGGTATGGAGAGGACAGAGGCGGCAGACGCTTCCGATTGCGCTTTGCCGATTTCCTGCGCGACCAAGCGGGCCACGCAGTCGATGGCGAATCGCTGTTCATGACCAACGGATCGTCGCAGGGCCTCCAGATGGTGCTCGACCTCTTCACGAGCGAGGGCGACACCATCTTCGTCGAGAACCCGACCTACTTTCTCGCGCTGGCCATCTTCAAGGTCACTCCAACCTCTCTGCGTGCGGTCGTGGTCGCGTGCGTGCTGACGCGGTTGCTCCGCAGGGTCGAGGCTTGAACGTGGTCGGAGTGGAGACGGACGAGCAGGGAATCAACGTGGAGGACCTCGAAGCCAAGCTCCGTGTCCACGGTCGGCTCAACAAGAAGGTGCGCCAAATTGCAGGTTGGCCACGATTCGCTCAAGGCGCCGTACCACATCTCATGTGGGGTGCGGTTGTGGTGTGTGCGCAGCCGCCGGTGGTGTACGTCATACCCACGTTCAGCAACCCGACCGGGGTCACGCTGAGCATGGAGCGAAGGCACCGTCTGCTCGATCTCAGCCGACGAACGGAGGCCAAGATCGTCGCCGATGAGGTCTACCAGTTCCTTGCCTTCGGCGACCAGCACCGTCCGCCACCGTCTCTCTTCCACTTGGCCCAGCAAGGTGAGAATTTCTCTTTCGCTTGCAATCTTGTGAGCGCTGCGGTGGACTCGCCCAACGCCATTTGATGACGAGGACTGCTGGCTAAGTGTGTGACGTCGCAGGTGGGAGCGTGGACCACAACGTGATCACATTGAATTCGTTTTCGAAGATCATGGCCCCTGGCCTACGGCTCGGTTGGCTTCAGGCGTCCGAGCCCTTGCTCAAGCACATCGAAGAATGTACATTCCACACACACACACACACACACACAACACACACACACACACACCAAAGACTTGACATGCGATGTCGTTGGTCGTTGGTATGTGTACGGGAATCAGACGGGCCGATACAGAGCGGCGGCGGACTCAACCCAGTGGTGCTGCAGTTGGTCCACCATGCGCTGGAGGCCACCGACAAGCGCGGCCAAGGCGTGCTCGCCCAGCACCTGGTCCATTTGCGACGCACCTACGCACACCTGAGCGACACCCTCTGCTCGGCGCTCCAGGCCTCGCTCCCAACCGCCAGCCTCACGTCGCTGTCGTCGCACGGTGCTGACGGCGCGGCCGCGGGCGAGGCGCGACGACGTGGCGTGTGCTTCGATCGGCCCAGCGGCGGCTACTTCGTGTGGCTGCGCCTGCCTGACCTTCTGCTCGAGGCCAGCGACGATGCTTCACTGCGACCGCACGAAGCGTTCGCCCGCGCGTGCCGCGACCGAGGTGTGGCCTACCAGCCCGGACACCGCTTCACCGCTGCTTCGCCTCCGTCGTCGGCATGGGAGAACTACGCGCGGTTGAGCTTCGCGTACTACTCGCCCGACGAGATCGCCGAGGGAGTGCGCCGGCTCGCCAGTGTCATCGACGACCTCGCCACACGCCAATGACCCCACCCAGGTACTACATTCTTGTCGACCGAAGAAAAAATCCAAACCATTTCATTTTGCGTTTCAATTGCAATTTTCCATTTTGCTCAAACCTTCCCGAAGGTTCAGGCTCAACTGACCGTTACGGTTAGGTGAACAGGCCCCTTGCCCTCTGTCATCCGGAAGCTTCCAGAAGGTCGGCCATCACGCCTGTGGTATAAAAACGAAGGAGTCCATTCCTGCAGAAGACAAGCATTGCATCAGCACACAGCGGTACAGGAGAGCAATCCCAACCAAGGCCCAGTACCTCACTACATCAAGAAACTACATCAACACAACACAAGCGAGCATGAACATGAATAAGAGAGATCTGGGCTTCAAGGTGGTGCTCATCGGCGATGGCGGTACGGGCAAGACGACCCTCGTGAAGCGACACATGAGCGGCGAGTTCGAGCGCAAGTACGTCCCGACCCTCGGCGTCGAAGTCCACCCCCTGCCCTTCTACACCACCCACGGCAAGATCATCCTCAACGTCTGGGACACCGGTACGCGCTTCTTTCTCTCTTCGCTCTTCGCTCTTTGTTGCGATGGCTGACCACCTCGACTTCTTTTTTTGATGATGCAGCCGGCCAGGAGAAGTTTGGAGGCCTGCGGGACGGGTACTACATCCAGGCCGACGCCGCGATCATCATGTTCGACGTCACCGACCGCCTCACCTACCGCCACCTCCAAAAGTGGTACACCGGTACGCCAGCCCCCCCCCCCCAACAGCCCCTACGATGTGCGTCTCCAGCGCTAAGACTAACACTCGCTTCGGCCGACTGTGCAGATCTGAGCCGCGTATGCGAGAAGATCCCGGTGGTGATCTGCGGCAACAAGGTCGATGTCAAGGACCGCAAGGTGAAGCCCAAGGACATCACCTTCCACCGCAAGAAGAACCTCCAGTACTACGACATCTCAGCCAAGTCCAACTACAACTTTGGTACGTTTGTCTTTCTCTTAAGGCTCGTCGTCTTCACCACTATCTTCTTCGGCTCACCCCCGCCCTCTCGCTGTCTCTCTCGCAGAGAAACCGTTCCTCTACGTGTGCCGCCGGCTGGTGAACGACCCGCGGCTGGCCTTCACCGCCGAGCCCTCGCTCCTGCCGCCCGAGACGCAGATCGACAAGGCCGCCCAGGCGGAGCACGAGGCGCAGCTTCAGGCCCTCATGTCCGTCGCTGTCAACCAGGCTCTGCCCGGCGAGGACGACGATGGCGAGATGTAAGCGAACACTACACACCTGGCGTGTAACCAGACAAACTTGTTCAAAACAAATGCAACCGTGTAGGGTGGTGTGTTCCAAACGAGACCAGGACCTCACATGTTTACGTGCGATGGTGGAGTCGACTACACCGAGACATGCGCGTCAGGCGGGTGATCTGTTTCGAACTGGTGAATGTCATGACCTCACCGCGTGGTGTGTTTACGTGTTTCTATTTTGACAGAGACCTATAGGCACGCCTGAATACGACGTCGCCTTGCAATCGATCTGCGCAGGACCTCCAGCATCGGCTTGCCATGCAGGGTGTGCCCGTGGCGATTCCCGGGTGTTGCAATGCCACGTAGCCAGGGAGAAAATGCCAACACAGACCTCGGTTTCAGGGGTGTCCCCCCCGTTGGCCGAGCTTGTTAATTTGCACGTGTTGAGCAACATATTTTTAATTGTTTTCTTGTTGTTCACCGAAGCAAAATTAGGAATATAAAAATAAAGACTGCGATTCGTCAAAAAACAAAAAACAAACAAACGGAGAAAGAAGTTCATGAAGAAGGGCAAAGGAGGGGACACTGCGCCGGACGGTGGACGGAATCCGTACAAGGGCGGAGGCAAGAAAAAAGCAGCGCTCAAGGCAAGCGCGCCAGTCCAGCAGGATGACCCCCGGCTTCTCGTTCCGGGCCTCGTACTCGTCAAGGACTTTATCTCCAAGGAGGAAGAGGAGCAGCTCATCCAGGCACGACCGGAGACGGCCGACTCTGTTGATATTTTATTATTTATATTTATATTAGTTTTTTTCCATCTAAATTTATTTTTATTTTTTTTTGGCAGGCGGTGGAGGAGAGGGAGTGGGACCTCGATCTGAAGCGGAAGGTGCAGCAGTACGGCTATCGCTTCGAGCACAACGCGCAGAACCTGCGTGGCGGCTACCTCGGACCCCTGCCCGATTTTGCGCAGCAGGTCACAGCACGCCTCGTTTCCACAGGTGCGTGTGTGTGTGTGCGTGTGCGTGTGCGGTCGATGCGTGCGATCGTTCGCTGATGACGACGTTGCTGGATCAAACTGCAGGACTGATGCCGTACGAGCCCGACCAGATGATCATCAACCACTACACGCCCGGCCAGGGCATCCACCCGCACGTCGACAAGACCCACTGCTTCGAGGGCGTCGTCGGCAGCCTGGGCCTGGGCTCCAGCTGCATCATGGAGTTCAAGTACGACGAGCACACATTTCCGCTCACTCCTTTGCGCGGTAGCGTCCGTGCCGACCGAATCTAACGTTTTGATCGTGTGGCGCCACGCAGGCACATCGAGACGGGCAGGCGCGTTGACGTCTTCTTCGAGCGACGGACAGCTCTCATGCTTACCGGCGAGGCGCGATATGGCTGGACACACGGTACGCATCTACCGTATGTGCGTGTGCGCGTGTGCGGTGTATGTGCGTGTGCGGCGGTGTGTGCGGTGTGCTCAAGTTTGGCTGCGTGACAGGCATTTCGGCGGTGGTGTCGGATACGTGGAAGGGCGTACAGTTCAAGCGGAAGAATCGGATCTCGCTCACCTGGCGCAAGGTCATCCTCCCGCCGGCCAAGTCCGACGGCGAACCCCGACCACAGCCCACCAACGACGACAGTGCGCACATCGACGAACAGCAGGCGACTGCGTAGGCCCTCGGCATTCGTGTTTTTTTGCGTTTGCGTGTGTGGCACAAGGCCATCAAACACGCACTGACTATTTGGCCTTGACGGCGTAGCCGAGATAGCTCAGATCGGTGTCATCTGTCTGGCGGAAGGTGGTGACCATGTCTACCGGCTTGCCTGCTCGCGAGGTGGTCAGACATGTGACAAGAGGCAAAGCGACAGTGTGAGGACTCACCTCGCTGGAAGAGGCGGCTGGGCTCCACCACCGGTTCGAGGCCTACGATCTCTTTCACGTCCATCGCCGGCGCCAGCAGCTCGGTGAGCTCGGCAGGCTGACGGTGGGGCGAGAGATGTCAGGCACAACCGAACTGGCACTCAACAGAGGGAGAGTAGATCATCGTACGGTGGTGAAGAGGCGGTAGTCGTGGGTGTGCGGAGGCATGATGGACATCAGGATCGAGCTCTGCAGGATGCGGTTGAGGATGTAGCTCTTCCACGTCCGGTTGATAGTGTCAAACGTGAACACCCCGCCTGTTACGAGTAAAGTAGTGTAAACGTGAATGAACGCTGGGCCGTCACCATCCGGCCACAGCTGCTCTATAGAGCGATGGGTCCCGGGGCTCCTAAGTACCAGGCTTGAGCACGCGGTTGATCTCCTTGACCAGAGCCGGGAGGTCGTGGATGTGTTCTATAGAAGGGCCATTAGCACCGACGATACAACAACAGCCATCAAGGCGGAGCGAACCGATGACGTCCGACATGACCACGCCGTCGAAGTGGTGATCGGGGAAGGGCAGCTCCAGGGCCGATCCCACGACGTACTCAACGTTGCTAACACCCTCTTCCTGGAGGTCCAAACCACAACAACGAACACTGTCCGTCACAGGTCCCACGCAAGGCCAGAGGGAGTGGGTCGGACCTGGGCGTGCCTCCGGGCCGTCTCGATGGAGCGCGGGGAGATATCGAGACCGATCATGTGGTGACCGTGTCTGGCCATCGCCTCGGTAGCCAGCCCGCCTGCACATATGGTGTTGTTCAACACCACACGCCTTCGCTGCAAGTAGGAGGTGTGTAGCCCAGATCCCTACTTACCTCCGCACCCAATGTCGAGGAAGAGCTGCTGGCTAGCCTCAGTGTAGGTGTCTGTTTGTATGGGGATGCGGGCATGACAAGTCGGCTCTCTACAAGAAGATGGGCAAAGGGAATTGGTGAAGTACTGAGGTGGTGGAAGGCGCGGTCGAAGTAGGGCACCCGAGCGTCGTTCATGGCAAGCAGCGGGGCAGCCCATCCGCCCTCAGCCCACCAGTTGTAGGCAAAGTCCTCCGTGTCGTAGAACCCGTTGTCGATCCTGCAACGTGTGGAGTAGCACACGGCGGTGAGAGCAATGTTCACGGCTGGGCACCGTAGTGCTGGGTTCCTGGGGCAGAGGTCTGGCGTAAAAGGAGACTGCACGTCTACTACGTACACTGTAGTGGAGGGGTCGATGGGGTGAGTCCTGGGGACGATGTCCTGCGGCGGGGTGGCCACCCAACCCAGCGCCGCAGCAAGCACCAGCGCCACCACGCCCACCCAGAGCCAACCGCGGCGTCCACCTTGGGCCACGTTCACCTTCCTGACCATCTCCTCTGTTTTTTTGCTGCCACGTCAGCGAAGGTAAAAACCGGGGAGAGAATTTTCGCTTTCGAGCCGCATCGATTGGCCGAGCCGGCGGGGTGGTGGAAACTTGAGCGACCACGCACGGCGGAGCGTAACTGCCGTTCCCACGACTCGATCGACCCGTGCGACGACCATTCGATTTGAGACGAAGAACGAATTGTGTCGATTGTTCTGCTTTGGAAATTCTGGTCCAACGTCTGTCTTCTCGCGAGTAGCCCATTGCATTGAATCCAGCATCTCTTGGCCAATTTGCAATGCAGCACATTAAATGCGTAGTGGGTGCGTAGTGGTTACCCACCCTTATGGATCATCGATCAAGCTATCTGGCCCATTTCCTTCCTTTCCATTGTCATTCTGATCATTCTCTTAATGGATCAATAGTTGGTGACGGTACGGTGGGCAAGACATGCCTCCTAATCACCTACACCATGAAGGCTTTCCCCAAGGATTACGTTCCCACTGTACGCCCCCCCCCTCGCTTACTCGCTCACAAGATTCGCATCTCTTTCCATGCTGTACGAGCCCCTTTCCCAATGCTCATTCCATTTCTCGGTAGGTGTTCGACAATTACAATGCCGTGGTAATGTGGGACGGGCTGCCGATCAATCTTGGACTGTACGTTCCAATCTCCTTTCAAATCTTCCTGACTCCTGCGATTACGTAGAATCTATGTTGCCGCGCGAAAGAGCTCTTTTGCTTGGGTCTCTTGTCGGCTGGTGGTGGCTTGGCGCCACTATGTGCTCACCCTCTTCCTTCTTCCAGGTGGGATACGGCAGGACAAGACGACTTCCAGATGATGAGGCCCATGTCGTATCAGAACGCAGACATATTCCTCGTCTTCTTCGCCATAGATAACCCGGTCTCCTTCCAGAACGTCAAATACAAAGTACGTCCTGCGGCGACAGGCTTGTGATGACTCTCTGAGCCAGTTGTTGACATCGTAATGTGTGTGTGTGTCGTGTGTGTGTTGTGTGTGTGTGTGTGTGTGGTCGCACAGTGGATACCAGAGATAACGAAAGGAGACTCGAGGGAGGTGCCGCGCATTTTGGTGGGAACAAAGAACGACTGCCGAGACGACGAGACGCGCCTGGCCGAGCTGAAGGCGAAGAACATCAAGCCCGTCACCTACAAGCAGGGCAAGAAACTCGCCAAGGAGACCAACTGCGTGTCGTACATCGAGTGCAGCGCCATCACCAACAAGGGCTTCCGCGACGTGTTCGGGCAGACCATCATGGCCATCATCAACTTCCGTAGCAACAAGCGGCCAGGCTCGGCCTGCTGGTCGACCAAGTGCTTCAAGGATTTCTCTCTCCTCTCCAAGAAGGTACGCGCGCGTAGCACGATTCTCTAACTGTCCCCCGTCGTCGACGCTGTCGCCACTCTCTCGCAAACCACTGACAACCGCTTCCCCCCGTGTCCCTCCCTCGCGCAGCACAAGTGCGTGCGGTGCAATCACCAGTACTGCCCGGACTGCGTGGTGCTGCTGCCAAAAAGCCACGAGTGGGGCAACAAACTCATCTGTAAAAAATGTACGCAGTCCATCATCATCATCATCACCTCTGCTGCAGTTCGCGACGTCTCTCTCTCTCTCTCTATGCATGCGTGCGTTCGGCCTCTGACAATAGTGTGCTGTAATCACGTTCGATCCATGCGCAGGTAGGGATATCGAAGACGACGAGCCGATGAAGCGAAACTTTGGCAGGAAGAAGGCCGGGGCGGAGGTGAATAACGAAGGCGAGGAGAAGGACAACGGCAGTGGCGGCAAGGTGTCCGAGGCGACGCCCGTCACAAAGGAGGCCCTCCTCGGAGGCATTATGCAGAGCGTGAGCCACTACGAGCCCCTGCCGGAGGGCGCCGGCGAGGAGGAGGAGGAGGAGCAGACGAGCGGTAGCAGGCGGGGCAAGGGCAAGAAGGAGAAGCTGACCGGAAGCGGATCGAAAAAGAGGTCCGGCTCGATTCTGAGGGGAGGCTCGAGTGGAACGTCCATCGCGTCGTCGTCGTCGTCATCTTCGTCTTCTCCGGCTGCCGAGCCAGCGAAGGGCTCGACGATCAAGAGGGACAACGGCGCCGCGTAAGAAGAAGGACAACGGAAGACCAGGAAGACGACGACGATGATGGATGGAGAACACCACCCACTGAGGCGGAGAAGCAAGAAGAAGAAGCCAGAGGAGAAGCTGCGCGCGAAAGAGACACATGGACGATGGGAAGACAAGAGGCAGAGCAGAGTGTATCAAAAGAAGCGAAGTTTTGAATCTCGTCGAAGAGGCGCCACAGAAGCGGAGGAGGACAGGAGGGTATGGAGGCTCTTTATTGTGCGAGTTGCAATAAAGGATCAACAAGATGGAGGTGTAGGTGGCCAAAATATTATAAATGATAATAAGAAGAGAAGTGGGCTCATATATCCATTCTTGGGTCGTCAATGAAGGAGAAGCATAGAAGCTATTCACTTGCATTCAGTGGTGTGTAAGGGTCATAATCATCGCCCGATAGAAGAGAATGGAAAATGATAAATAAATGAATAAAAACAAATAAAGCCCTTCAGGTACCATTGCTGAAATCAGGGCACCATCACCACGCCAAGAGGCAAGGAAACCAGCGCATCAGACTTAAACTAATGAGATTTGAGGCAGCATCACGAGGGCAAAAACTAAAACAACATTCGTCTGCTGGATTTTGCTTCAAAAGAAAAAAGGAAAAGGAAGATTAATCTTAAGCCATTCAATTCGAAAAAAAAAATGCAGCGGGCCGGATGGATGAGGCGTGGCCTCTTCCCCCGCGAGATGTCGAGTTCCTCCGCCACGTTGTGGACGCGAGCTGCTGGCATTGCCTCCTCTGCCCGGACGGCTCGCACATTCTCGATTACCGTGACGCGACGCAGCATCGATTCGGGGGCGGGTCCCATCGATAGCGAAGTCCTTTGTTCCGATGCGGTGCCAACGCTGCTGCAAACGACGCCGCGATCGACTGCCGACGAGGAGGGGCAGAATTTCGGCAAGATCAACGATACCTTCGTTAATTGGACGACCAAGGGCTTCTTCACCATCCACGGCGGTCGCCTCCACAACGGCGTTGGCCCCGCCAACTTCAACCCCCTCGCAGAGCGCAAGCCCCTCTACCTCAAGAACGTGGGCGTGTTCGCTTCGATGGTCGACGTGCCGGTCTCTCTTCCCTGGTCGGACGGTGCCATCTCGATGTGGGAGAAGATGCAGCCTCTCGATTCGTACCAGATGGACTCGGTGATGCGCAAGCGAGCACGCAAGATGAACAAGCACAAGCACCGCAAGAAGCTGAAGGAGTCTCGCTTCCTTCGAAGGAAGCTCAAGAAGGCCTAAACTGTATCGTGTCTACACGCAACAGATCAATGGATTCATTTCCCTCTTGTCGCTTCGAGATGAAGGTGAAACATGGAATGTACATTTGATTTGCCGGTAAAGGTCACAGAGAGAGCGAGGAAGCGTGCGCCTTCGATCGGAGATGAGCAGCGAGATGAGCCTTCTGGCGGAAGGCCTGCTCGCACAGGTGGCACGCAAATGGCCGCTCGCCGCTGTGGATGCTCAAGTGGCGCTTGAGGTCTCCCGACTGCGTGTACGACTTGTCGCACTCGGGGCACTGGTAGCTCGCGCCCTGGTGTGTCCTGCGGTGGCGCGCGAGGTTGTTGCGCAGCGTGAAGGTCTTGTCGCACCCCACGAAGTCGCACACGAACCGGCCCGTCGCCTCGTCCTGCACGATGACGCCGGTCGATGTTGCTGGCGAAGGTGGTCGAGGGCGTTCATCTTCGCCTGATGATGACGACGACGATGAAGAAGTGGCCGAGGCGGTGGTGTCCTTGTGCGCGCTCTTGCGGTGGCGAGTCAAGTTGGGCCGGTGCGAGTAGGTCTGACCGCAGCCCGGGTAGGTGCACGCGAATCGCTGCTGGCCCGTGGCCTCGTCGATGACGACGACCCCAGACGACGACGAGGTGGTGGTCGAAATGGTCGCGGCCTGTCGTTCTTCCTCGCTTGACGACGACGACGATGTGGTGGTAGTGGTATCCTTGTGTATCACCTTGCGGTGGCGCTTGAGGTTTTGGTTCAGCGTGAAGGTCTTGTCGCAGCCCGGGTAGGTGCACACGAATCTTCGCTGGCCCGTCGCCTCGTCGACGATGACCGGAGGAGGTGGTGGGGCGGACGCTGATGCGACGACGGCAATCGAGGTCTCGACCAACTGCTGGTCGTCGGAAGAAGCCGAGCGCGGAGCGGGCGCGGCGAGGTGCGTGACGAGGTGGCGCTTGAGGTCTTGCCGACGCATGAACCGCTTCTCGCAGTGCTCGCAGCCGAACTGGCGCACCTGGGCGTGAATGAGCATGTGGCGCTTGAGGTCGGAGCCGGTCTTGAACGCCTTCTCGCAGTGTTCGTGCTCGCAGCGGAAGCGTCGCCGCACGGACGCCCTGGCCCACCTCTTTCTCAGCTCTTCGACCTCGTCGACCGGTGCCGTTGGTGGTGTCGGGAGTGGTTGTGGGGTGTTGAGGATCCACTCATCCTCACTGTCGGCTTCGCCATCTTCGTAATCTGCGCTACTGTCGTCTTCGCTCTCGCTCTCGCTCTCCGCGCTTTCCTCGTCGAAGGGATCGATCGCACCATAGTAGTCGACCTCGGTCGGCGCTGGCGAGAAATCGCGCTCTTCCACCGCTACTTCGCAGGCGACCTCCATCTCAACGCCATTTTCGATTCGCTTCTCGATGGTGGCGATGGAGCTGAACCGTCGGCGGCACAGAGGGCAGCGGTTGGTAATCTGACTCCAGTGCGTGATGCAGTCAAAGCAGAAGCTGTGTGCGCACCCAAGGACGCCTGGCGGCTCAATGCAGGACAAACAGATGCCGCATTGGTTCTGGTGATTGTCGAACGAGTGCTCTTGGATGAGTTGTGGTTGTTGGTGCAAATCATCGGCCTTGCGTTTTCTCGAGAAGCTTCTCCTGATGGGTGGAATTGGGTAATGAGTAAATTAAACAAATGCCGGCGAAAAAAATGAGAGCATGCAGGCGTAGGAGGCGAGACCATCACTGGAGGGGGTGTGCAATCCAGTGCCTTGGAGAAGTGCAGGTGCAATCCAAGCAATTGTGGCCAACTCGTTGCGAGTCAAATTGAAAGAGGGGCCTTGTATAGGTACAGATCGGCGTGCGCGTTCATGGCGTGTGGGCTGATTGGGCGTTATTGTTCTGCAAAACCAAAAAAATCAATGGTGGCAAGGACAGGATCGCAACAACACCAGAACTAGTTTTTCTTTTTCTTTTCGCTGAATTTAACATTCTGTGCTTAAATTCAGTGGTGCCAGGTGGAAACCAATTGCAGCCACAAGGCTGGGTTAATGACCATGGCACCAAGTGTGCTGGCACTTCATGATTGCTGGGAGAAGGAGTGAAGATACCCCCCTGAGTTGTCCTTTTTAGGCTTGATCAGAGCTTGTCCTGGACAAAGGTTGACCTTGTATCTAACTTCCCCTTACACTCATTGAGGTCCAGTCATCATTTACTTGTTGCATGATGCAACCAGCCACCAGCCTGCACCATAGCCAATGCAAGGATATCTGTGTCACCCAGTGATGTGGGTTACTGGGCTGGTGGGCAAGGGGGCAGGTTGGAGGCTGTGTACACCCATCTGCACCTGCCCAATGATATGGCCATCACCAAAGGGGATGGGACTGCCACAACCTCACAACAGGTTCAATATACACTAACTTCATCCTATTCTCTGTTCTTGAGCTACAGTATCAAGCACCTGTCCTGCTTTTTAATTATCATAACATAATGAACAGGCACCGGCTGAAAAAAGGAAATAAGTCCCTCTTTTTTCCTGGCGACGTGCTGGTGGCTGGGCAGAGTCAGCCGTAACTGCCGTCCGCAGTTGGAGGACGAAACATTGCTTCCCCCTTTATCCTCTCAAAGACGGACGACGCGTAAGAGATTGGGATAGAGGATAGGGCGTAGTGAGTGATTGATAGAATTCGATCTTTCCTCCATCCTCAGCTAAAGAAAAATGAGGTACCGTCGCTGTCTTGTAGAAGATGGAGAATCTGTTTGATTGTGGATTCTAAAAAAACAAATAATCAGTGGAGAGGTTCCTTTGTTGGAGCTTCAAGCAGCCGTCTACAACTACGACACCAATCTCAAGACATGGGTCGCCAAAGACGCTGGCGCTTCACGCATTTGGATTTTTCACAATCAGACCACCAGTGCCTACCGCGTCATCGGCCAGTCAGTCGCCGACAAGCAGGTACGCCTAGTGGACACCTTTTGCCTGTCTTCCGCGCAGCAATCTTTAACACAATCCCTCCACAGTACAACGTCAATTCGCCCATCAAGGGAGATTTGGTGCACAAGAAATTGAGGGACAACTTTGTGCAGTGGCGCTTCCGTCAGGTACCTGTCGCATCTCTCCTCCCCTCCTTCTCTTCCTCTCCTTCTCCTCTCCCAAGTTTGTCTCAACCTTTCGCTGGCGTAGACGATCTTCGGCTTGAGCTTCATCTCGACGGAAGATGCCGACAAGTTTGTTTCCATGCTTGCCCAATTGGTTCAGATGATTGCCGCTACGCAACCAGCCGAACCTGGTACGCCTTCCTAACGTGTTGGAGTGAAAGCGCTGGTGCAGGGTCTCTTCTTCGGCGTGGAAGAGAGACACCACCAACACCCTCCTCATTTCCATGCCCCTCCCTCTACGCTCTTTAGAAATGAGCTCGGATGCGACACTGCGGGTGAGGGCGATCACCTCCGACATCACCGCACCCGGCAAAGCCACTATGTCGCGTACCGCTCACTCTGCCACAAGTGCGTACTCCGCTTTACTCAGTGATGACCACCTCCCTCTGTTCCTCTACTTCCTTTCTCCCGAGCTCCGTTCCCCGCTCTCCTCCTCTCTTTGGAGGCGCCAAAAAAGCCCTAACGCTTCGCACCTATCCACTCTATATATCTTCAACCTTCTCATCGATATTACTCTATCCATCTCCATCGATCGCTCTCTATTCAAATCACCACTCTGGCGCTCTACACGACGTTCCGTTCTTTATGTGGCGCGCTCTACACAATTCTATATTCTGCCGCGCTCCATGTTGCATATTTGTTATCTATGCACAACAAATATCCATCTCTGCGCATATATATTGCATATGCACAGTGGGCTCTTCCACCATGCGTCCGCCAGCGCCCTTGAGCAGCGGCGGCGGCGGCGAGAGCTCGGAGAGTGCGCCAGCAGACAGCACCGGCGACGGTGCTGGGGTGTCGCGAAGGGACATCAGGTCGATGGACATGAGCGGCATGAATGTCAACAGCGCTCTGAACCAGCAGCGCAGCGGCTCAGCCATCATCGCCCCGCACTCTAGCGGTGGCCTTTCCTTATCGTCGGGCCAGACTAAGTCGCCTCTCTCAGGCGGCGACACCCGCAAGACGCAGAGCATGTACGGTGTGGCGCCGGTCTTGCCGGGATCCTTCAGTTCGCAGACCGCTTCCCACATGGGCACCATCCGGTCGCCCCTCTCCGGCGGTGGCAGTGGCATCGTCGCCCCCTCCTCGAGCGGAGGAGTCAAGGTGCGGTGTGGTACCCACTAGCACTATTGATTGGGGTCTGGCTAAACAATTGATTGTCGTGTTTTTTCCATCATCGCAGCTGCCGGAGCAGGACCTTTCGGGCGCGCTCTTTGTGAAGGAGAACAAGGACCTGGGTATCAGGTAGGTGTTTGGCTGTCTGTAATGGTCGGTGCTCGAAGCGGAAGCGACTTTTCTGACCATTTCATTCCATTCATTCCGAAACCAGGGACTATCGTGCCAAGGAGATCTACACCACCGAAGAATCATACCTGGCCAGTCTTGACATTGTGCTCAAGGTACCTACCGATCGGAGGCAGTTCGATTGTGAGGCGTGAGAGAGAGAGAGAGAGCACGTTCTCAACGTTGTGCTCTCCCTCGCGCGATTGAATGGCAACAGGACTACCTCCTGCCCGCGAAAACCAAGGGAGTGTTCAACGACAAGGAGATCCGCACCATCTTCTCCAACATCGAGCAGATTCGCGATCTCTCCCGAGAGCTCTTCACCGCCATCCGACAGCAAATGCTCAATTGGACGGACCAGTGCATGGTCGGCGACATCTTCACCCGAAACGTACGGTGCCCTCCAGGCCTGTTTGGGGTCAGTACTCGTATTGAGGTCGTGACCGGACTACTCACCCCCCCATTTTTTGGCTCTCCGCAGATGCCGTTCATGAAGATCTACATTCCCTATTGCAGGGATCACAAAGCTGCCAACGAACTCATTGAAAACAAGAAGGAGAACAAGAAGATGGTCATGTTCCTCAAGGTAAGATCATCGGTGGACTTTTTTTTGTGACGTTGCTGGCCAACCATTGTCGGCTCACGCTGCTCTCTCTCGGGCAACCCACCCAAAAGGAATGTCAAGTAGCCTCCGGGTCTGCGCTCGACATCAACGCTCTGCTCATCACGCCGGTCCAAAGGGTTCTGCGCTATCCGCTGCTCCTGAAGGCCCTCGTCGAAGTGACCGACCCAAGCCACCCCGACTACTCCCATCTCCAAACCGCTGTCGAAGGTGCTCCCTCTCTCTCTGCCCCCACCCACCCAACTTAGCGTCCCAAGGACCATGGCCGACGGAGCGCCTTACCCCTTTCTCGCCGCGTTCTCCGCCAGGTATCCAAAAGATTGCGGACGAGATCAATCAGTCGGTGGAGGTGTCAGAGAGCACAAAGGCCGTGCACGAGTTGGCCAAACAAATCCCCAACATCCACGTACGCACACCTTTCTCCCAGAATATTCCTAGTTTGCTCCTCTCAACTAAACTCGGGTGAAACTCTCTTGTTCTATATTGATGTGTGAATGTAGAAAATGATAAGCACCAACCGACAGCTGATCAAGCACGGGCCGGTGTCGGTGACGAGTCCCAACAAATCACAGTATACCTACCTGCTGCTCTTTTCCGACGTGGCCGTCTTCGCCAGTCCGTCGCCAAAGTCGGCCAAGAAGCTCGACATGAAGGAAATCGTGCAGCTCGAGCAGGTGTGGGTGGACGCGATGAAGGACACTTCGAGCGCGGAGCTCATGTGGCAACTCAACGCGCCGGGCAACACCTTCCTCGTTGCGTCGGCCAACAGGGAGGACAAGACCCTGTGGGTGGACAGATGTCACCAGCGGATCGTGGCCACCTGCCAGAAGAACCGAGTCATGGAAGGCGAGCGACGCAAGTTCCAGTTCGAATTCAAGGATGGCGCCATCTATGATGGTACCTGGATTGATGCCAAATTCGACGGCATGGGCAAGCAGTGCTTCGCGGACAAGGTACACGCACGCACACACACACACACGCACACACGCACACACACACAACACACACACACACACGATTGAATTCGGTGCGGCCACTCACCGCCGTGGCGTGGTGTAGGGTGTCTACGAGGGCGAGTGGGAGCGAGGCAAGTTCCATGGGCAGGGAAAGATGGTGTGGGCCACCGGCGAGTCGTTCGAGGGCCAGTGGGTCAAGGACAAGTTCCACGGCACGGGCAAGCTCACGACTCTTCTGTGCACCTACACCGGAGGTATCCCTGCCCTACCCACTCGTCGTTTTGCGGGGTCTCTTCGCGACCGTGTGTCGTGTCGTGTCGTGTCGTGTCGTGTCGTGTCGTGTCGTGTCGTGTCGTGTCGGTTGACCGCCGAGTTGTGCGTGTGGCGCAGGTTGGGAAATGGGCCGGAGGCACGGCGCTGGAACGATAACCTGGACCAACGGAGATAGCTTTGAGGGCACTTTTGTCAACGATCTCCGAGACGGTACCGTGTTGGGCTTCTGAAGCCTTCCTTACCCCCCCCCCACAAGTCGGCGTTCGTTCTGTGAGGCTCACGCACCACTTGCCTTGTGTGCGTGTGCGCGTGGGGGGGGGGCGAGAACAGGCATGGGAGTGATGAAGTACTCGGACGGCAATTCCTACGAAGGCGAGTGGAAGGACGACAAGTATCACGGCCGCGGCAAACTGGTCACTCTCTTTTCTGGAACCTACGATGGTACCCCACCCCATCATCTTTCCCCCGTTGTGTGTAGTGCGAGCCGGCTTCGCGGGTTGTGCTCACCGCGACCACCGCGACCACCAGGTGAATGGAGCATGGGTCGGAAGAACGGCCAGGGAAAGATGACGTACACGAACGGGGATGTCTACACCGGCGGCTGGGTGAACGACTTCCGGGAGGGCAAGGGCCAGTTCACGTCGCTGGACAAGAAGGTCAAGTACGACGGCGATTGGAAGGACGACGTGATGGAGGGAACTGGAGTGTACATCAAGCCCGGGTTCAAATACGAGGGCGAACTCAGAGGCGGTCGACTTTACGGTCAAGGTACCACACCTCGACACACGCAGCGACGATACACACAACACACACGCAGACACACACGCAGCACACACACAAACACCCACGTTTAGTGCTGGGCTGACCATTTTGTCCGTGTTCTGGCCACAGGCACGCTGGACACGGCTGAGGGCACCTACATTGGCCAGTGGGCCGAGGACCGAAAGGAGGGCAAGGGCGAGTGGGACGGCGACAACGGAGAGACCTACGATGGCGAGTGGCATTCCGATCTGGTACGCACCGCCGCCGCCGCCGACGCCGCCGTAGTACACAGCATGCACGCATGCCCGAGTCGCCCTGCTCACTGTGTATGCGCGTGTCGTTCTCTCGCACACATGCGTACAGCGGTTTGGCAAGGGTACGTGGATCGACACGGATGGCGCGCGCTACGACGGCAAGTGGGTCAAGGGTCGCAAGGAGGGTTCGGGCGTCATGACCTACGCCAACGGTTCCAAGTACTCGGGCAACTGGCAGAGGGACAGGAGACACGGCAAGGTGCTTGACACCACCCCCGCACAAGGCTTCAATTCAAGCCTTTGTCGTCGTTACAAAGGCCACGATCGTCGGTGACTGATGGTTGAGGTGGTGTTGGCACGCGCGGCACCAGGGTGTGTTCACCACCCCCGACGAGAGCACCAAGTACGTGGGCGACTGGGTCAACGACGTGCGCGAGGGCAAGGGCATCCTCACCGATGCCACCGGCGTCTACAACGGCGACTGGGTCAACGACATGGTACGTTCTTGCTCCGAGTGCGTGTGCGGTTTTTCGTTTTGAGGCCCTGACACGACACGACACGACACGACACGACACGACACGACACGACACGACACGACACGACCAACGACAACAGCGTAACGGGCAGGGAACGTTCACGTACACGAACGGCATGACCTACACTGGTGAGTGGAAGGATGACCGGAGACACGGCGAGGGAGTGCTCAAGTTGGCCGAGGCCAAGAACGAGAAGGACGGGATCATCAGGGTCATCTACGAGCAAGGCCTCCTCATCGAGCCGCCCTTCTCGCAGTGCCCGCCGGACGTCACCCTGCCGAGGGTGGTGGTCCAGAAGTGAAGAAGCACACGCGGCCATCTTTTCACGCGGCGCATCAAGCCTTCCCTTTTGATTCATCTTTTGCTGCGCTTCTAATCATCCTCGATTCTCTCTTCTGCCTTTGCTCTTCTCCTTCTATCAAGATTTAGTGTAATAAAAACCAGTAGAGGGTTGGTTAAGAGGAATGTATGTATAATGAATGGAACAAAATCCTGACCGCCTTGGGCGACGTCGCTGAGATCAAGGGGACTTCCTAGAAGTACGCGAGCTCATCAGTTTCCGACTTGTCGGTCTGCACCGAGTGTACGCTCACGTTCCTCTGGAGATCGCGGTAGATGCGGGCGTGGATGTACTCGCCTTCCGCCACAGCGATCTTGACGAAGTAGTTGATGCCAGCCACCACCTGTAACGAGTGTAAAGTTCATCTTTTAGCGATCGTTCACTGCGCATCTGACTGAACAAGTATAGGGCTTCCTACCTGCGTGGCGTACGAGACGGGCTTAAGATCAGCGAAGGTTCGGCCAGCCTTGTTTTCGAGATCGGCCTTCACGCTCGCAACGAGCAGGTTGACCTCATCATCAGCAGGGCGCGCGTTTCCAAGTCCTCCAGGCCTCGACATGTTGTAGTAGTGGTAGTGTGGTGTAGTGTTGTTTGATTCTGGGCGAAAGATGAACGTTACTTGTGCCCACCAGCGAAAGGTGACTTGGGGCCAAGCCCGAAATTTCGTGGCAGAGAACCCGAAGTTGTCTTGTTTTTCGGGCTGGCCCGGGGTACTGACAGCATACCACGGACCACCGCCATAATGGAAGCACTATGTGCAACCCAACACCTGGTGTGTTGGAGAATAAACTTACATCATTGCCAATGAGGGCTTGATGACACCCGAGAACTTAGAGCTCCACCTCACGGTATTTATTTTAAGGAGGCGCCATCACCCGTTGAGTGGCTAGTGCCAAATAGGGTAAAGACGGCGGGGTGTGAAAGAAGGAGAAGACCGCATCCTCGCAGAACCACCTCTATCAAGAAACCAACATCGTAACGATGAAGACCACCGCTATTCTCCTTGTTCTTGCTTGCCTCATCGCCGTGTGCCTTGCGGCCCCCCTCCAGCCCAAGTAAGTGAGAGTATTCTCGTCCCCCGTTTGATCTCAAGCTGATCGATGATTACCTCTTCTCCCCAGGACCTCCCACGTGCCCCACGGCGCTATGCTCGCCAAGAGGATGAGGAGGTACTGAGTCTCTCTTGAAGTTAAAGCCCCCCCACGAGCTCTAACAATAACCCAATCCCTCTTCTACAGCGACACTTGCACCCTCGGACTCGCCCTCAGGTGCGCCGCCAAGCTGGCCGACTGCAAGGACGCGTGCCAGAACTTCGAGGCTGATCCCTCCACCTGCCTGACCTGCATCGGCGACGGTGCCGACGCTTGCTGCCCGTGCTTCCAGAAGGTCTTCGGCCCCAGTTTCCCCTGTGACCAGCCCACCGCCTCCAGCGCCCCTTCCAGTGCCCCCTCCACCCGTAAGGCGTAGGTGGCATCTTACCCCCCCCCGGTTACTCAGTCCATTGAGCCAATGTAGCATCTCGCGCAGCTCTTCTTGGCGCTCTCTAGCAAACATGAACATGCTCTGGCTCTACTTGCTCCCAAATCAAAAACTCGGCTGGGGGGGGGGACTACATCAACAGCCACAACATGTTGAAACGAGATGAAAGTTGGTGGCTGGCTGTTTTTTGTTTCACAATCCATATAGCAATGTGTGGACACACACGCGCGCGGTGGAAGAGAGGAGATAAATGGTTGTGGGGCGGGGCACGCATGCTCGATTATTTACTGCACGAAGGTGAGGGGAGCCTGCTTGGCCAAGTGGAGCTGCCTGCTGGCGTACTCGTCGACGGTGGCTGACCCGATGGCCTGGCCGTGCTTGCTGTTGTAGTCGTGAATCCTGTTTCGACCACCACCACCATCGCCATGGTCGTGCCATCACATACGTCAGCATCATAGTCGCGTGGATGGACATCGGCCACCGGTGGGCGGGGAATGGCGCGTACCTCTGCTCCATCTCGCCGCGGAAGTGCCTGATGACACCCTGCACCGGCCAAGCCGCAGCGTCGCCCAAGGCGCAGATGGTGTGACCCTCGATCTGCGCAAGCGACGACACAGCAGAGAGCCCGATTCGTCAGCGCCCGGCTCCGGGTCTCGAGTTGAGAACAAAAAAGCAGTGAAGTGGTGGTGCAGTGGAGCGAGTGGTCACCTGGGTGGAGAGCTCGTAGAGCATGTCAATTTCGTCGATCTTGGCATCGCCCGTCACCATGCGCTCCATCACGTTCCACAGCCAGGGCGAACCCTCGCGGCAAGGCGTGCACTGACCGCACGACTCGTTTCTGTCGCGTGCGAAACAAAACAGAAATGATAGTTAGGTCAGTAAGGTAACAACGCAACTCTGGAGCTGGCGTGCGCTTGGCTTGCAGCGTGGGTCCTCAGTTGATGATAGGTTAATGTCATGGTTGTCAACAAGTGATACTGAATAGACATCATTGGACGGCCGATAGAGAGCGATAGAGAGCGCAAGCAATGCCTTCGAAGGCGAGGGAGGCGCACCTGTAGAACTTGGAGAGGCGAGCGATGGCGGCAATGACGTCGGTGGACTTGTCCATCACGATCACGGCCGCAGTACCGAGACCCGACGTGACGTCCCTCAGCGCATCAAAGTCCATGCTGCACGCGGGCCAACGATCGAGATAAGCCGAAAAGTGAGCTGCGAACGCGAGCAGCAGTCCAACATTGGCGCGGGCACGTACAGGACATTGTCGCAGATGCTCTTGGGGAGCAGCGGCACGGACGAACCACCGGGGATGATGGCCTTCAGGTTGTCCCAGCCACCCCTCACGCCGCCGGCATGGCGCTCGATCAGCTCCTTGAGCGGGATCGACATCTCCTCTGCGAGGGACGAAGGGAAGAAGGTCAGACTGACACCGGACTGTGGCTCGCCGGGCCGGTGAGAAGCCCCAGAAGAAGAAGAACGCACCCTCGACGGTGATGGGGTTGTTGACGTGGCCAGAAATACAGAAGAGCTTGGTGCCCGAGTTCTTGGGTCGGCCGAAGCTGGCGAACCACTCGGCGCCGCGCCTCAGAATGGTGGGGGCGACAGCCACGGTCTCCACGTTGGTCACCTGGTGGTGGTGGTGGTGGTGGTGCGCGTTCGTGTCATCAATCATCGGCTCAATAACGAAGGGCCGAGGGGCGGTCGTACGGTGGTGGGGCAACCGAAGACGCCAACGTTGGCGGGGAACGGGGGCTTCAGCCTGGGCTTGCCGGGCTTGCCCTCGATACTCTCAATGAGCGACGTCTCCTCACCGCAGATGTAGGCACCAGCACCTGAAAGCACGCACATGGGAGGGGGCACAGCGTCAAACTTGTGTGCGCTTTAAAGGCGCGTGTGTGCGGGAGACGGTGTCGGCGGTACCCCTGTGCACGTAGACGTCAAAATCGAACCCGCTGCCGCAGGCGTTCTTGCCGAGGAAGCCAGCTAAGAGAAGAAGAAGAAGAAGAAGAAGGGCGTAAGTGACTGCACGCATGATGATGGTGGAGGAGGGAGCATGGGTGGGCCTTATACCTTCATAGGCCTCGTCGATGGCCCTCTGCAGGTTGTTGATCTCGTACACGAACTCGCCGCGCACATAGATGTAGGCTGGACACAAAAAGACAACGGGGGAGAGGATGAAGATGAAGGTGAGGAGGAGGACAGGCGAAGGCGAGTGAAGAAGAAAGCGCGCGAGAGAGAGAGAGACGCACCAGCCTTGGCCTTCATGGAGAAGCCGGCAAGAAGGCAGCCCTCCACGAGCTTGTGGGGGTCGTGGCGCATGATCTCGCGATCTTTGCAGGTACCGGGCTCACCCTCATCAGCGTTGATGACCAGGTATGATGGCCTTGCAACAAGTAAGACAATCGATTATAAGCCAGCACGTAGCGAATTACTAATCATTTGCATATATCCGAGCGTGCTAGATGCACAGCCGCGTGGATGAGACCGCAATCTCGGGACGAAGAGGGAATTTGATAGCGGGGGGGGAGGATGCGGATTGTACCTGCCGTCGGAGACCTTCGGCATGAAGGACCACTTGAGGCCCGAGGGGAAGCCGGCGCCACCCCGTCCACGCAAACCCGAGTTCTTGATCTCCTTAATGATCCAGTCCTCGCCCTTGCGCAGCAGCTCCTTCGTCTTGTACCAATCACCCTACATGAACGCACCATTAATCTCCATTTTGTATTTACGCGACAATTCGGAGGGGGGGGGTTAAATAATAATCATGTGAAGCGCTCGGTACCCTCGCCAGGGCACCCTTGATGAAGATGTCATGCTCTCCATACAAATTGGTAAAGATACGGTCCGAATCCTTCAGGTTGCCGTAGGACCGCTCCGTAGTGTAATCCCTCCTGCTAGCGAGGGCCATCGCGGCGGGAGCCGCAACATTCTCTGTCACTGGGGCGAGGCCCGACCGGACTGCAACTCGACGCAGCATCCTTTAGTTGTTTTTGTACACTCGCCTATGATGTCGCGGCTTGGGTCGCAATCTCGCAACCTCAACCGCCTCCTAAAAGATTCCTAATTATTTGCATATTTCGACGCCACATTCTCTCGCGTTGCGTTTCAAGCACGGTGGCAGTCATCACCGGCGTCGCCTTTGTCGTCTTTACCGCCAGTTTTGCACCTTGGCGCCTTCGTTCCATAGACACAGCCGCCCCATCAAGGGAGACGAGAACGACGACATCACGCAAAGAGTTGTGTGTGCTCCGATATGTGGAAAATGACGGTCGTTCCCTGAGTGAGCATGTGGCATGTGGTCTACAATCAGACCTGAACCGACAGGTGGAAGACGCCGATGCGGGAGTCGCAGCCCTGGTACCACACGAGGAAGGAGTCTTCCGCCAGCTTCTTCCAGCCTGCCAGATGGAGAGGGGATGAGCAACATGGTGCGATCAAACCACAATGACGTAATGGGCGGGTACCCTCGACAAAGACGACGTTGGGAGTGAGCCCCTCGGGATTCTTGTCGCACTTCTCCCAATCGAGCTCCGGCGAGAGCACGGGCTCCTCGCTGTCGATAGCGCGTGATGACGGTGGTGAGCGTCAAGGGCCAAATAATAACAACAAATAATGATAATAGTGATGCTAAAATCCTCAATAAATAACGCAGAAAAATCAAAGCAGCATCGGGTACCTTCTGAACAGAACGTTGGTGGGATCACTCTTGTCGAGAATGGCCCAACCCAGGTTGTACTCCAAATCCCAGCCGGGCTTCGGGTTGGCGATATTGGCCCTGATCGCGAAGCACACTGGGCGTGAGCAAATGAGCAATGACCATCAGCCACCAAGAGGAAATGTATACTTCCTGGCCGAGTTGTAGAGGAACAGGTAGTTGCCGTCCGAGAGGCGCAAGGGCTCCGGGCCGCTCTCCACCAGCTGGCTGTCGAACTTGTCCGAGCGGGTCTTGAGAAGGCACTTGCCCTGTTAGGACCGGCGGGTGATATTGTTTGTGTTAGCGACATTCAACATTGAACGGCAAAGAAGATGGTCAAGAGGTTGTCGTACGGTGTTGGTGTAGTGGATGAGGTTTTCGGTGGTGGCGATGCAGATGTCGGAGTCGCCCCAGAAGAGGTAGTGCTCCTTGTGGAACACCTGGTCGCTCAGCAGCAGCGCGCCTGTGTGGTGGTGACAGAACATCACCACAGTAAGACACTGAATGGGCCGACGTGCGTGGAGTGCACTCGTACCGCTCTTCGACCACTTCAGGTCGGGGAACACGTAGCCCAGCTGCTTCCAGTCGCCACGCGCAGCGCTGTGGCGGCGATTGTATGCGTGAGCCAATGGGTCAGGGGGGAAAGAACGAAAGCGAAAAGCGAAAAGCGAAGGCGTGAGTACGGATTGCCAGAGTTGACGGCCAGGGAGAGCATGGCCTTTACGTCTCCGAGGTCCGAGGGCATAGTGCCGTTGGTCACCGCAGTGTAAAACATGTAGTAGGTCTTGGTCTTCCAGTCGTACACGACACGCGGGTCCTCACAGCCGAGCTCCGAGCTGGGGCCAGGCGCAATGATCGTGTCTACGATCACGACCCGCACACAACGGTCACAGAAAGCCACGGAAAAGAGGGGTAGAGAGAGAGAGAGGAGCGTACCGGAGGCACTGATGGGCTTGAAGCTGAGGCCGCCGGTGTTGGAGAACGCGAAGGCGATGGACGAGGGACCCACGTCGTAGATGGACTTCGCGTTCGCCGTCAGGTTCTGCACGCGCACCGCCAGACATGCCATCTCGAAGCCATTGGCATCAAAGTACTGCGCTCAACGTAATGGACGGATGTTGTTAGCTTGCAATATTTACTAAAATAAAAATTATTAATTTAATATTAATGAATAATTTTTATGTGTCGAGTCCAGGGTCACCATCAATGGTTAATAATAATAGTATTAATCATTGAAGGGGGGGGGGGCGAGGAAGAGTACGGGCATGTAGGCGGTGTTGTAGTTGTAGAGCCACACGGAGTCCTTCTCGGTGAGGATGGGGCGACCGCCATTGAGACGGCGCACGCTGAACTTGGGCGCGGCCGACGCGCAAACAAGCAGCGCGGCAAGGCACAACAACAGCCCGGCAAGGCACAGAGTCTCACGCTTCATCTTCCGTGTGGATAACGCGCTCCGGGACAGAAGAAGTGCGGATGGAAAGCTTGGTGTGGCTCGACCAATCACTAATGAACGCAATCAGCAATCAAGGTTAAGGTGATGTCGACACACCCGCTCGCTCGCGACCCACGCTCAAACCGAGCGGTCGGTGTCGTATCCCACCAAGTGCAACGTTAGGCGTCGTGTGGTGGACCAATGGCGTATCGCCTCCCTTCGCGGTGGTCCAATGGAGACAGACCACGTTTCGCCCTTTCGCGGCCAGAAAACCAGGGCTGGGAAGTGACCCAAAGACCAACACTGTCGCCGACGCACAAGATCCACCTTCTCTCTTCATGAAACAGTTGGCAGCGGTGATTCTCTTGTGGACGGCAGCAGCGCTGATGGCCCAAGCGGAGCTCTTCGACGGCCCCATCATTGGCATTGATCTGGGCACCACCTACTCGGTCGTCGGCATCTGGAAGAACGGCCGGGTGGACATCATCGCCAACGATCAGGGCCACCGCATCACCCCCTCTTACGTGGCCTTCACCGACACCGAGCGCCTCGTGGGC